>NW_015505981.1:603179-643311 GCF_001515645.1 Sinocyclocheilus grahami | reverse complement strand
AAAAAATTTTAAAAAAAAAAAAAAAAAAAAAATATATATATATATATATATATATATATATATATATATATAACTTTTCCACTCTAAAGTACTTTTTTAGTATGGAAAGTTTCTATGGATGTCGAAGATTCTTCAAAAGAAAGTTACAATTTATTCTTTTCTCCCTACATCTTTGGTTACTCAGTTTTTTTCCCCAGTGAAGACTTCACTTCCTTTGTTTGTTTCTGTTCAGTGAACATAAACCTGAGTCCTGGATATTTTCCCTTTACAAGGCCTCCTCCACTCGCTCCTTCTCCTGCTTGGTTGTGCGTGTAACAAAATTTAGCCCAGGCAATATATCCAACAGCTGAACGGAGGGGAGAGAAGCTGCCAAGGAGAATTCCAGCACTGTGAGTGAGAAGCGCAGCACAGCACCTTCAGCAGAACAAGACTGATGGAGTGTGCAGAGCCTGTCTGACCTACAACCACACTGCCAATGATGATACAAACAGGTACAAAAACAGCTTCCTTCGCCATTACAGATTTACAGTTTCTTTCTGATTTGGAGCTTTTTGAAAGCACTAACTTTTTGTTAATAAAAACAGGTCTCTCCATGTTCAGATGTGAGATCTGCCTTCATTTTCTTAGTCCCAACGTCAAGGTCAAAGCCATGCTGTTGTGTTTGCATCTGGCCTGTTTTCCACAGACATGGAAAAATCTTTTGGATTGTAGTGAAGTGTTGCATGCGCCAACAGTGCTCATTCTAACCCATAAACTGAGTTAGATATAGAACAAAAAATATTAGAGACAGCCTCCTTTTTTATTACTTAGAAAACATTAGATACATCCATTTCCCATTTGTCTGTGATGAGGGTGAATTTATTGAAGCCAAAAGCATGTCTGTAAGCAAATACATCTTTAACTTCACTATCAGTGTTCAAACTGATAGTTTTGGGAAATGTTATTGTATGTGATGACACATTAGTACAGATAATATACTACAAGTAATTAATGCTTACAGTTAATGAGACATTTTTTAGACTCTTCAGCTAAAACTACGTTTCCTCTCTTTCCTCTCCCCTCTCTCTTTCCTCAGAGATCTCTGTTTGTATTTCTGGCTCGGACTCTCTGAATAGCCCACTCAGATTAGAACCAGCTGGATCTTCTGACTTCCACACAGCAGCACAGCTCTGGGACAAAAGACACCCTGTAAAGCCCCGCCCACAGGAGGAGCTAAATACTGCAGGGGGCGGAGACATCAAAAACCCTGACCCCATCATCCGTGATTTGCTGTGTTTAGCCAGTTACTATGCTAAGATAGTTAAAATGATGATGGCACAATTGTAAACAGCTGAATCCTTTGAGCTGCTTGTTTCACTCAGCTACCACGTGCATCATCTCTTTCAATGCATTGTTACAGACCTTTTCTAGAGCAAAAATTGAAGGAATGAGACTAGTTAAGATACTTGAAACCATCAGACCAAACCTGCCGATTGCTTTCCCAGTAAAAAAAATACCTTTAAAAAAAATCTTTAAATGACTCTCTCCTTGCATTCCTGCTTAAATTAAAAAAAAAATTAATTAGATTTTATTTTAATATTTTCTGTTTTCACCTTAATTTTATTTAATGTTTTAGTCATTTTATTGTGTGCAGTTTTTTTAACATGTCTATACAGTTTTTTTTTATTATTTAGTTATTTTTATTTTGTTTATAGAGTTATTTTACTTCAAGTTAAACTAAACAAAAATGACATGTTGCTTTGACAACAAGCTGAAATAGAATGGTTAATTTTTTGTATATATATATAAATATTATTATTATTATTTTTTTTTTTATCGTTTTTTTTATTTCAGTTAACATTTATCTTAAAGGGATAGTTCACCCAAAAATGAAAATTTGATGTTTATCTGCTTACCGCACGTACACACCTCACGCACCGGATGCCGTGCGCGCGCTCAAAGACAGTTGGACATAGTGGTGTATTAGAGGTAAAAATGTATATAAATACTGTTCGGTTTCTGGCACAAACCGATCGTTTCGTGTCTTAGGACATCAATGTGTCGTCACGAGCTGCAGGGTTTAATTTGGATTTGTCTGTGCATGTTTTTTTTACTCTCATAGATTTTGTTACCCTTGCCATGCATTATACGACTGCTAGACTGCAACGGTTAAAGATAAAAATCATCATATGTGTTCTACTGAAGAAACAAAGTCACCTACATCTTGGATGCCCTGGGTGTAAGCAGATAAACATCACATTTTCATTTTTGGGTGAACTATCCCTTTAAGTAAGATTTTTTAATGGTTTTAGTTAACTATAATAACCCTGACCTGAACCATTCAGTTTTGTGTTTTTCTTGTCATAATACAAATGCTCCCGTTTAGTTTTGCATTCTACAACTGTATATGATTCACTACACGACTGCATTTCTGTGTACTGTGATAGAGGCTCTCTCATGCAGTTGTAATCATCCATGAAATGCGGTGTGATTACTGGGTCCATTTCACGCATCTGACTCCATCTATATGTTTTGGTTCTCTGAAGTGCTTTTGGTCGCTGTTCAAACAAAACGCTCTTCCTCTGCATCTTACACAAGTTCATTTCTGTTTATTCTGGCCTGTTTGAAAATGTGCAATCCAAGTCCTGAAACATTTTCATAACTCTTAGTTGGAAGACAGGAGGAGTACTTTATTGTATTATCAGGCTTTTAATGATATTTGTATAAAAGATGAATGTAGTTACAGAGTTTTGAACTTCATTATGTCTGTAGCATTTCACTTTCAGCCCTGACAAACGTACCTTAATGAAAACTGTGTTTTTAATGAACATGACTTTCCTAAAACATACTTTTTAAGGCTTTAGTCCTTTGATATACTTCATTGCCGGACGAACTCAGGCTTACAGGAGCAGAGCGGTTATTTAGACCCAGTGAATCACAGTGAGGGCATTCATATCCTCCTCCTCGTCCCAAATTCACACGTCCATCAGAGCTCGTGTTATGCCAACCAATCTGTAAGGGAATCCCAGGGGAAATGTCCACTTAAACCAGGAAGACTGAGGTTTCCCACAGTTCCTTTGAGTCCTGCTAGTGCACAAATATCCATGGGGATCAAACATGGGTTAGAAGAGTACAGGTGGGAGGTCTGGTTGAAAAAGCTTTAGCGAATCAAACACACCAGGTAATGTGTTGAATGTTGATGCTACCATTACAAAGTTTTACAAATCTGGAGTGAAAAGTGACATGCTTTTTAAAGCTCTTTTGTCCGTTTTTTTCATTGCATCGAGATTTTTACCTGGGTTGAATAGAGTGCTGCAGGGATGACATATTTTTGTAGGCCAAAACCCCAAAACAAGCATTTTAGCACTTCTGGGTCCATCGTCCTGAAGTCAATGGGTTTTTTTTGTTAAATGCCTGAAATAAGGTAACACAATCTCAAGGATGATGTTAACTTATGGGTTGGCCTAAAAATACATCATCACTGCAGCACTCTATATTGTTTTTGTTTTAGGTAAAAAAAAAGAAAAGACATTAAATATTTTCTCTGATTTTATTATTTTTTTTTTTTAAGTGTCTTATATGGCAATAGGTGCTTAATGTTATAGTTTGAAATATATGAATATATATATTTATAATGTCTTCTATATTTATAAACAATTTTTTCTATGTAATTCATTGGCTGTGCAGTTCTCCCTCCTAACAGCTTCATCACTGCTGCTTCTGCTTTGCCAGTTTTGCTGCCTCCTTCGCTTTCTTCCACTTGAGTTTTTTCTTGATCAACAAGAGGTCGATGTACACAGGGTAGTTTAGGACGGTGGAGGCGCAGAGGAGACCACCATGCAACGCACCGGCGATACCGCAGCTAAAAATGTCCTGGCCTGAAATACACCGAAAAACCCCAAACATGCTAAAATGCTCTCATGTTTAAAATGGAATTTAAAATATATATTAATTAAAAAATATTAATATAGTAAGAATTGATGTGTGTGTGTGTGTGTATATAATGTATATTTACATTGTATTTATATAATATAACAACTGCATGTTAACTTTAACAGCTCTAAAATATATATTAAATATTTTACTTTTGTCATATATAATAATTAGTTTTATATATAAAACACACACACACACACACACACACACACATACCATTAACAGCCCTTAAAATACAGCTAATCAGTCATTTTTTTCATTAACGCTTTACAATAAGTTAACATTAATTAACAATGAGCAATACATTTGTGACAGTATTAAATAACATTTGTAACCAAGTTAATAACAATACAACTGTTCATTATTAGTTCATGTTAACTAATCTAGTAATCTAATGTTAACAAATGAA
Source organism: Sinocyclocheilus grahami (assembly GCF_001515645.1). Taxonomy (NCBI): domain Eukaryota; kingdom Metazoa; phylum Chordata; class Actinopteri; order Cypriniformes; family Cyprinidae; genus Sinocyclocheilus; species Sinocyclocheilus grahami. The sequence goes on along the minus strand of NW_015505981.1, from coordinate 638,987 downwards.
ACGTTTTTCTAAAGTGTTACCTTTTTTCTATCAGATGTTTTTGAGGCCCCTCTTTAATCTAGGCCCCAGTATGAAAACCGTATTACAGTAGGAAGAGCTCTGTACCTGACAAATAAAGGTTTTTGACGGGAGTGTCACATCGGTTTCGAGCCATGGCCTCCGCGTAGAAGCGGTCCAGGTTGTGATCAGCAGAGTAAATGGCCCCTCGGTTACAGCTGAGGTAGTGCATGTTTGTCAGAGGAGTGGCGGCCTCCTGAAACACCAGCTGAATCACACACACACACACACACACACACACACTCATCAGTCTGAATGCAGAATCCACTCACTTTCTCACTAATGACACTGCAGATTTATGCCCATCCAAGTGCACGAAGTACTGATAACTTGATATAAATATCTAGAAAACAAAGCTGAATCTACAGTTCTGCTCAAATCAACATAAAATCAAACGAAATCTGAAAATTCAGCTTTGCCACTACAGTGACATCAAAATTGACAGTAAAGACATTTATAATGTTTCAAAATATTTCTATTTCAAATAAATGCTGTTCTTTTGAATTTTCAGGAATAGACCATGAAATGGAAAGTTGTAACTGTAATATTATTTCATCAAATATTTTTGATCAAATAATGCAGCCTTGTTAAGCATAAGAGACCAATTAAATTAAAGATTTTTATAGATGATTTATGCTTGTGCATCATTATTTTATAATGTAATTCATGTGCCCTTGTAATCCTTAATAGATTCCCGATTCCCAATGTCCCAAATCAAGTCCTGCCCTATTGTTTTTCCTCATTTAATCTATTTCACTCAGATCACTCTCATTTTAGTATCAATAATATAGTGTTATATTTTATGTTAATATTTTGAATTAGATTTTTGTTTGATTTTGATGTTTTTTATATTTATTGTAATGTTTATTTTATTTCAAGTAATGAAACGTTTTTTATTGTTTTAGCTTTAGTTAATGATAATAACCCTGGCTCAGATATACATCACAATAAAAAAGAAAAGACCATCGCAATTTGTGTGCAGCAGACTTGTGTGCAGTATTCAAGAGGGTCAGGGTTTGACAGAATTCTCACAATTTTATTTCAAATGTAAAAATCATAATATATCATTTTTTTTGCAAGGCTCTTTATGACTGTACGTTGGTGCCATTGCAGTAGACATCAATTTTTATAGTTCAGATGATTTGCTAACGGACCTGCTTGGCAAGTCACTGAACGGGGCTGTGGGTGGTTCATGAGCATGAGGTAGATTTTAACACGCGACCTTGTAATTGTATTGCAGATAATTCAGTCATCATTGTCTTGGTGTTTAGTGAATCAGTGTTTAGTCTCTTTAGTCAACCTATGAATGACTAACTTGACTTACGCGCCTCTGCACATTGTACAGGCACAGGACAAAAGCATTTTAACATTAAAAAGGTACCTTTATCACTATTTTTTCATGCTCATATAACACATTTCAAATTTGCAGCAGAGTTTAGTACCTTGTCTCTGAGTTTTGGGAAGTGTTTGCAGGCCCCTTCAAAGAGATAGTTGGCAAATCTCATCTTGTAGTTGAAATAATCGTCGCCTCTTTTTCTCACTCTAGTATCTTTCCACTCTTCAAACCATTCATAATTCACCATGGTCAATATGGTCATACATGACTTGCCTGGAAAATTAGTTTGTTGTTAACATATGACATTATTAACAGCAAAACTTGTCTCTTGCTTTAAATTTGAAGCTATAGAAAGAACAAACGCAACCTTTAAAAATGCACTTTTCTACTGTACATCAGACCCATATAGACAATTAAATGAATACTTTTATTCAGCAAGGATGCATGTATGATGTTACAATTATAATGTTTCTATTTTAAATAAATGCTGTTCTTTTGAACGCTCGATTCCGTAAAGAATCTTTCAAATCAAAATGTATAACAGTTTCAACAAAAATATGAAGCAGCACAACTGTTTTCAACATTGATAATAATCAGAAATGTTTCTTGAGCAGCAAATCAGCATATTAGAATGATTTCTGAAGGATCATGTGACACTGAAGACTGGAGTAATGATGCTGAATATTCAGCTTTGATCACAGCAATAAATTACATGTTACAATATAGAAAACAGTTCTTTTGAATTGTAATAATATTTCACAATTCTACAGTTTTTATTGTATTTTTGATCAAATAAATGCAGCCTTGAGAGACTTTTAAGTGGTGGTGTACAGTGAATCTTGCAGTGACAATGCTAAATAGAGAGCTGCTGTCTAAAAAGTCATTGAGATTGGCCAGATGATCATGTTACCTGGGTGCCGGATCTGTGATGTGGGATCTTTGGCTGAGGGGAAGGTGATGAGCATCATGGGAATGTTCTCTGGTGCCTCGTCTTTACTCATACTGAAGAACTCATCCATCCTACAAGTGAAAGCTCACTTTTCATTAACTGCAGTCACACATGATGTACTTTATGCACTCATATTACATGCTAATAGGCTGATGATACATGGGGCAACTTTTGGAGCAATGTTGCCGCCAGGTGAGACACAGGGCCCATGAACAATCTAAAGTATCCAGATGGAAATTTGTTACCCATTCTTAAAATGGGAAAGTGCCCAAGCAACATTGCTCAAAAAAAGTTGCCCGGTAAAATTGCTCAAAAAGTTGCCCCGTGTATCATCAGCCGTACAGGGAAGTTTGGAACGGCCTGGAAATATGTTTTCCAACAGACAGGAAGATAAGAATTGCTTCTTGGACTGAAAGCAGAAAGCCTGTCCAGACAGAAGTATGGCAGCAGGCCGAGAGAGAGAGAGATCCTCCTGAGACTGCATGCTTTAGGCAGCAGCACTGCCTAGTGTTTGATTCATGCTGCTGCAAATGATTCACTTATTTTGCATTTATTGTTTGACTCATTTAAGACATATCATTTTGGTTTAGTGCAAATTATGCTATTGTGTTAGTTTACTACATGCATTATGATTGTTGTTGTTTTTCTTCCCTTGTGAAAAAAAAGAAGTGTGCTTAATTGTATTGAAGAATTGTTGTGTACTTCAATTCTTAAAAGTATATTTAAAAAGAAAAACTCTAGTTGCAGACAATATAATTTTAATGAAATAAAAGGCCACTGAAGTTTACTTAAAGATAGTACACTTTCATGATTGTTTCTGTAATAGGTGCACTTTGTAATTAAACATTTTACTTTAAAGTACACATAAAATCATTATGTTGTAACAATGTTTTGTCATGCTTTAAAGAAGTACACTTATTTTGATGCGTTGACTAACATACTAAAGCACTCGTGATGTCTTAGATTCTATTTTTAACTGTAATGAGTTCTTTGATATTACATTTAAAATTAATATATGTTAGATATACTAAATTGCAACTTCATCATTATAAAGTCTAATTACAAATATATTTGAATACATACAAGTTTCAATAGAAATGACATTAAAGAATGTTTAGTTTACCATAAAGGCTTAAAATGCATAAATATCAGTACATTCGGCAGATCACATTAAACATATTTCAAAGACAATCAAAGTATTTATGAAATTACATATAAATATGTACTAAAAAACTTAAGTCTTAAATTCAGCTAATTGCATTTAATGTCAATTTAAACCATAACACATTTTAATTTATTAGCAAACAACATGCAGTTAAGTGTAGAAAAACATTATATTCTTTTAAGGTAATATTATTTCCATAATAAATGCTCTTTTTAAAAGTATGCTAAAGTGTACTTCTTTTTTGGAAATTTTGGTTTAGAGCAAAAATTATGTAATTGTTTTAGTTAGGAGTAGTGATTACTTACATGATCTTACTAAATGTATAGTACTGAATATTTTATTTCATGATAAATAGGTTATGCATCTTGTCTTTGCACTTTTTTTTTAAATGATAGATTCTACATTTTAAATGCAAAAGTATAATATTGCTAAAGTAGTATTGTAATGTATATTTTTTGATACTGACATGGCATCCATGTCGTTGGATTTGAAGAGCCAGATGCTGGTGGGCACGATGTCTAACTCTTCCTGCGTCGCATCAAACCCCGAGAACAGGAGGAACGAGGCTTTACCGGGCCTCATCATATCCAGACGACTCAGAACATCTGAAAGTTATGAAAAGAGTCCATGTAGTCTATCAAGAGCAGCTACACATTACAATAAGATTCATTGCAGCACATAGATTATGTTCACCTGGTTTGACTTGTATTTCTGGAGGTAAGAGCTTCTGGAAGGTGTTGAAGATCCCACAGTTGGAGATGATGACAGGAGCCCGAATCTCCACATGCTCATCACCTTTCTTCACTGTCACTCCTGTCAGTCAAACCACAGGGCAGGTAGATCGATAAACACTCATTTGGAAGAAAATGGATTTATTTATGGATTATTGAAGTTTTAATTGGTATAGCTGACTACTTTTGACTCACCATAAGCAGCTTCCTTCTTATCAACCAGGATCCGACTGACAGGAGCTCGGACCAGCACACTGCCCCCATATTTCTGTATGACTTTAGTGATGTGGAACGGGATCTCACTGGCGCCCCCTTTAGGGTAATATGCACCACGCTTGAAATGGTGCAGCATCAGAGCATTGATCATACAGCTGGAATCTTTAGGAGGCACACCTGGAGAAAAGAGCAAAGACTTCTCTAGGCCTTTTATGTTATGTTTGACCCGAGTCAGAAATACTGGTTAACCTACGTTTTTCCAGACTTTTTCTGATTTAGGTTCATGGCCATGCATAGAAAGTCTCAACAATGATGTGTTGGGTGGTGCTTGGGGAGGTGGAGGGTTTTAAAGTAGTACCCAATATATTTGAACCTAATATAAGTCAGGTCTCAGGTTTGATCTGTCTCTCCTCCTCTTCTCCTGCCTGGAATCTTACCTCTGCCTGCACTTGTGGACTGTTCCTAGTCGTGTAAAGTGGTTGCCAGCTTGGATTCTGTCATCAGTCTGTTCCTGTCTATACGAGTTGTTTACACCTGTGTGGTGTGGTCACCTGTCTGGACTCTGATATTCTGCTACTACTCAATTAATTTATTTGAATCGCATTTCTGCATTTGAGTCCTTTATCGCAGAGAACCCTGACAATTTTTAAAAATGTACTGTGAAGGTGGAACAATTGGATGAAGTGATAAACACATTAAATGTGGTTTTCTATATATCTACAGTCTATATGTGTATATATGGGTAATTCTATTATACTGTAGTATAATTCATATTTACATTTTTATTTTTATTTAATTTCTATATGTTTTATACAGTTATGTTGTGTGTAAAAGTTATTACATTTTTTTGCCTATATATAAATATACCTATATAGTTTTTTCCCCCCTTTGTTTGTTATTTAATACAACGTTAAGCTAAATGAAAAGGAGAAATTTTGCCTTGGCAGTTAGCTGAAAAATAAATACATTTAATTTTTTTTTAGAAATGAAATAATTTAATTTTCATTTCATCATATGGTGCTTTCATGGAATGATTCATGTACAGAAAGTCTCACCGTAGAAGAAATATGAGAAGATCACGTGCAAATCCTTGTTGCTTGTCAGTCTGTTGTTCATCTCAGTGGCATTGAAGCCTGAGAGACGAAAGATGGATGAGCAGAGGTCAGCGATGCCACTTTTGAGCAGAAACAGAGCCAACCACTGGGGAATCAGTTTTAGGATGGCCAAATAATGAATCTTCCTGGCTGTGACCTGTGGACAAAAAAATGGTCAACTTAGTATCATATGCATGTCTTAAAAAAAGATGATAAACCTTATCATCATGAATGTTAATTAGATGACAATTATGTCCAACTGACAGGCAAGTGAGCACATTAGCATTGGGCATTCTTTCAGTCCACTCACTGCAAATGTAACACTGGCACTGGTTTAGTTTAAAAGCATGAAATGATGGATGTGCATGCTTTACCTTCATGGTCTTAGAGAACTCCTCCACAGCTTTGACATCATCTGGAAAGATCTTCTTAAGGTTCTGCTCCATCTCAGTCTTGCCACTCAAGATGGCGTAGTCTCTCCGTTTCTCTCCGTCGCCAATCACAATGCTGTCAAAATGCTGCGGTAGCTCCACAAACTCCAGCTGACCCTCAGTGATTTGATCCATAGCGACCTTAAGCAGACCGTTTTCATGCAGCTGACCGAAGTAGTGAAGTCCTTTTGACATGCAAAATAAAATAAACTTGACTGAAGGACCTTCAGTAGATATGCTGTTGAGACATCATGATTTAATTCACAGACATTGCCTTTAACTAACAAGAAAGTAAAAATCCCAACTGGAAGTACAAGTGTGATTTCAACTTTAGTAACACAGATTGGTTTAATTTCCATATTCCTGCTGAAGAAATACACTACACATAATTCTCAAGATCTGTCCACCAATCTGAGAAGTCGCTGATATTCTCAAACAACTTATTTGTATGGTACAAATACGTTATTTTTGAGTAACAGCAACAAATTGTAGGCCTACTGTATTTTCCGGAAAGGTCGCACAGGGTCAAAATTACATTGTTGAGAGAAAATCACAGATAAGTTGCATTGGCGTATAAGTGACATTTTATTATCACTTTCAGAAATAATGTAAAATACCAATAAATAAAACGAAACGTTTACAAGAGCCTAAAGGAATAGTTCACCCAAAAATGAAAATGTACTGTAGATGAGTTTGTTTCTTCATCATATTTGTATAAATGTAGCATTCCATCACTTGCTCACCAGTGGATGCTCTGCAGTGATAGGGTGCCGTCAGAATGAAAGTCCAAACAACTGATAAAAACATCACAATAATCCACAAGTAATTCATACAACTTTATGACAATGTCTTGTAAAGTGAAAATCTGTGTGTCTGTATGAAACAAATCCACCATTAAGATGTTTATTTTTATTTTTTATTTTAAACCATTAAAATACAGCTAATATATAATTCCTCTATCCAAAATATTGCTTTGTCCAGAGAGAAATCTTGTCTGAAACAGGAGAGAAATATGCACAGATCAAATACTGTTTAGAAGCCAAAACAGATCTAAACAAATCTGTTGGTGGAATTTGATGTGAGAGGGGACTTTTTCGCTGGAGGAAGCGTCATTATGGATTTGTTTCTTAAAAACACGCAACCTTTGGCTTCACAAATCTAACTGATGGACTGGAGTGGTGTGGATTGCTTGTGGATTATTGTGATGTTTTTATCAGCTGTTTGGACGGCATTTCTGACGGCACCCATTCACTGCAGAGGATCCATTGGTGAACAAGTCATACTACATTTCTCCAAATCTGTTCTCAATTAGAAACAAACTCATCTACATCTTGGATGGCCCGAGGGTGGGTAAAGTTTCATTAAATTTTCATTTTTGGGTGAATTATTATTTATTTATTTTTCCACACTGTAAAAAAAAAAACTGTGACATTTACAGTAAAATGCCGGCAGCTGTGGTTGCCAGAGCTTCATCGTAAAAAATATGGTAGCAACATTTTAGGTTTTACAGACTTAACTTAAATTCACAATAAAATACCGTATTTCATTAACTGATGTAATGTTAATAAACCAACATAATGAAGTGTTAATATCTGTTTTGAACCATTGTAATGCACTGATATCCATCTAAAACTGGTGGTGATGAGAAAGTCACACGATGAACCAAAGCTCATCACAAACAGCTTTTCTACAAGCTGCGGAGGGCAATACTTTTATATAGAAGGTGTACAGTCTCATTCACACTAACACTAAACCCCATCATGGTGACACACATGATACTGAAATAATGCAATAAACATTCATTTAACAACATTAGATGTAAGATTAAACCCTGATGTACACAACTGATAAGAAAAAACACGTTATTTCAACAACAAAAACATCAAATATGAAGCGTCATGCAGGGAATTCTGGGAGTGTCAATTTACGTTTTTTTCACTGTAAATTATACAATGACTTTTTCTTTTTCACTTCCAAAAACTTATTTTTAACAGTATTTTACTGTAAAATGACATTAAATTTTATTACATTAATTCACAGAATATAGTATGGAAACTTACTCTTAACCAGTTAACAGGTTTTTACTGTAGCATTTAAAAAATAAAAAAGTGCACTCTTTTACTGTTAAAATCACAATCATTTTTTACAGTGCACATATGAAAAATAACCATGCTCTATTGTAAGGGATGGTACATACCCACATCAAACTCAAAACCCTTCTCAGTGAAAGTGTGACAGCAGCCTCCGGCCACGTCGTGCTGCTCCAGCACCAGGACTCTCTTCCCCGCTTTGGCCATTGTGGCTGCAGCCGTCATTCCTCCGATCCCACTGCCTATTACAATTGCATCAAGATTCTTTGGAATCTTCTCCTTGGTAAATCCTAGAAATACATACAGTAATACATTATATGCATATAGGCTATTGTACTCAGTAGTGTCAGGGAAAAAGCAAAAATACCTACTTCAAACAGTGTTCATGCAATCTTATGTAACATTTTACTGCAGAAACACAGTGGCTGATATGGGAAGTGAATAGTCCATTCCTGATCCGGGTTAACTCCCAGCATTCAGTGCTCAAAGTGGGTGAAACGGATGGTTGGTATATTACGAAAAGGCCTGATAAGGAGTTAGTAAGGCCACAAGATATCACCAAGTACACTATTATCTTTATAAGCCCTAAAACACTTCAAATAAGAGGTTTGTCTGTGATGTACAAGTGTTATCACAGTCAGCTAATCTAATTAAGATATCGGCATAGCCATTGACACACGTTAATTGTTTTACAATAGCATTGACAAGACTTTACATAATTAGATTAGCTTAAACAGTCTACATGTTCTGTTTCGGTGCATATTATGGGAAATGGCTATTACTTCTTTTCAAGGTAATGAGACGCACTGTATGTAATATGTATAAAAGAGACTTCTAATTGAATTTGAAGAAATTCTGTCACCATTTCCTAACTCAAGCTAATCGAAACACTTCTGTTGAACACATATAAAAACACACACTAAATAAATAGTAATGCATGAATCATATAGATCACATTTATTTGTCCTTTTAGAGCTTGATAGCCCTCATTCAGTTAATCTTAAAAGTATATTTTTAAAAGACTAATCTAATACTGATGAAACAAAAGGCCACTTAAGTGTACTTAAAGTATACTTTCATGGCTACATTACTTAACACACTTAAGTACACTTCTAAAAAGTTAAAGTACATTTGAAATTCTTCTGAATTTAATTGTAAATAACATGCAGTAAAGTGTCTGAAAACATTACCTTGAAGTATATTATTTCTGGAATAAGTACACGTTTTGCTAATATGTACTCATTACAGTATATGCTGTTTAAAAGAGTGGTCACAATACTGCTAAAAATGTTACATAATCAAATCAACAGTTTTTGTTTAATATAAATTATTAATCTATGCATATCATTATTTAAACAAACAAACAAAACAAAAACATGTTCCCTCATCATATTTAAACAAAAACATGAACTTCCCTTCTTCTCTGATGACGTGCACTGACGTGAGGGCGGGGCAATAACCTGTCACTCAAATGAGGTCATAGCAATTAGCAAATGACAATGTCTCTAATAAATCCTTGGACAAAATGAAGTCCTGTCCTACTTTTTTCTTTTTCTTCAAGCCATTTCATTCAGAAATACATCACAATATAGAAGAAAAGGTTACAGTTTATGTTTCATGGTGACTTGAACTATTAGCACTTCACTTAGTTTACATATAAAAAGAATGCTGTATTCTCTGTATGCTTATAATGTATTATAAGCTCCTTAAGTGCATTCAGCAGAAACATGCTCATATGTTTCATTTGAAGATTAGCTCACATTAGATTGTCCATTTGCTTTTAAAAGCTGCAGATTAGCAGAACAGGCTTAAATGAAACTCCCAGGTCATTCTGAGGTCAAAGGAGCATTTAAGCATCTAAAGATGTCTGGATATTCACCTTGTTTCAGCACTTTGTCTCTCTTCCTCTGGTCCAGCTCTAAAGGTCCTGGAGGCCTCACTGACTCCACTGTAAATGGACTTGGCTTGCTGAACAGGTACCAGTATGTTCCACCAGCCCAAATCAGGACGCACACCAAAAATATCAGCAGCCACATCCTGAAGAACTGAGTCTGTACTCACTTTGCAACGTCTAAAATCTATCAACTCAAATCTTGAGTTTTCTTTAAAAACAAAGACTGTTGCACATATAGGAAAGCTACGGGAGTTTTAAGCTAGAGACGGAGAAAAAAGGAGAATGTGCATGACAGCGGAAAATCTCTGCAAGGACTCTTGATGAAAGTCTTCTTTTATACGCAAGCAAGGAGCAAAGGTCTCTGCAATGAGATTGCAGTGAAGCAACACTCAAGTATCATATATAATCGATCAAGATAAGGGTGGTAATATTTAATACAAGCTTTAGTCAGCATACAGATCCAAAGCAGTCCTCTTTATGTAAACATTTATGTTAGGGAGGTAAACAATGAATAATGAGTTACTTTGTTTCAGGCACAATGAACCCCAGAAAGTATTTGGAGACTTCAAGCATACTTAAAGTTTTTAAACAGTGTAACAAGTCTGTTACAAAAACAGTGGGTTATGTCTGTGAAGGTAAACAGCTGGGAAAAAAATCACATGTTTATTTTAGATCTGTGTGGCAGCAGCGTAATATACAGTTAATAAATCAATAAATCCACTGCTCTCTCGAAATCAAAATGACTGCGCCGTGGGTGGAAACTTACAGATTAAGGGGCGGTAATATTATAATGAGATCCCTTTGCCATGTCATGATATGTCACCTTTAAAATAAGAAGCTTGTTAAAGGGATAGCTTCCCCACCCTAATTTAATTCCAAACCTGGACGAGTTTCTTTGTTTGGTTGAGTACAAAAGAAGATACTATGAAGAATGTTGGTAACCAAAAAGTTGACGGTAGCCATTGACTTCCATTTTTTTCCCCATACTATAAAAGTCAATGGCTACCGTAAACTTTTTCTCATTTGTCTTCTTTTCTGTTCAACAGAAGAAAGAAACTCATACAGCTTTTCAACAACTTGAGGGTGAGCAAATCATGCCAATTAAAATTTTTGGGTGAACTAATCTTTAATTTTCAAAAGTACAGTGACACATTGGCATTGCCAAATGTTAGGATTATATCCACAGTTAAAGGTAGGGTATGTAATTTTTCAAAAACACTTTAGAAAACTGATTCGGGCCGAATAGCAAAACAAACTTGTAGCCAATCAGCAATAAGGGGCGTGTCTACTCGTGATGTGGAGGAGAGAGCTTTCAGTGCATGGGACAAACATTAGCCGAGCCAAGCGACAGAAAGATAGAGATGGCGGATAAAAAACAAAAGAGGAAAATGTCTGCGGAACGACAAGGCAAGATGTAGGACCCGTGTAAATATCGGATCAGCTTTCCAGCGCTGGAGAGAACTCAAGGAGCGGAGGCCTGCGATCGGACACCGAGGTTGCTTTGTTTCTTCTCGATAGGTGAGTAGCACCGTGTCTACAACAGCTAAAGTCTGTTTTTTCCCGTTTTTTTTCATCGCAATTCAATTGAAGATAATTCGATCTATGATTGTCACACAATAAAATAATCTACATCGTGAAATTCCTGAGAATGAGAGCTTTCTTGTGATATATGACTTGACTTTATTGTAAAAAATATATCAAATACACATTCTTCGTAAAAAAAGTTCGCAATGGCTAGGCGGAAAATCGTGTGTGGGACGAATACATTTCTAAGCTTAATTTTACTGCTTTATGAATATAAAAACCAAAAGAAATGGTATTCTTTGTAAAGAAGACACTCCAAGCTTTCAAATGAACCCATATATGGGCTGATACCATATAAGGAAGGCTATGCAAATGAAGCATAGACATTTTGTGACTTTGGACCCGTATCCGGGTCCGCATAGCTTAATTAATTAAGAACAAAAAGTCACATATATTGATCTGGTGAAACAGTGGCAAATTAGCACACCAACACTGAGATTATGTAACATTGCTGTTGCTCAGCTTCTCTATCTATGTCTATCCCTTTAAATACTAATAAAACATTATTCACGGATGAATCTTCAGGCAATCATGAAGCAACTCAGATCAGCAGAAGAGATTCAGTTACTTCATGAATGTAGAAAAAAATATTTTTTTATCAATCCCGCTGCATTGTTCATGTGGCATGATCAGCAAAATGGCTTTATCTTCACGACTCAGCTGCTTTGAATGTTCATCTTGTTAAATTTAGTGTTACAACAGTGTAGAAATTGATACTTCTGGTTATCATGACCAGAGAAGGTAATTAAGATAAGACTAAATTGTGAAAAACCATATTGTGCTTTGTATATGCGCTGTGTTTATCTTTATGACTTTATGACATACATCTCTTGATAAGGTTTTCCAGGTCCAATTAAAGTAAGTGCAAGTCAGCCTGCTTGGGTTTTACATTTATGCAACACACACACACACACAAAAATAATATTAGCATTGTTTACAAATTTGTGTTGTTATAAAATAAATTATAAACATCCAAGCTTTTCCCTTCTTTGCACATCTTATATATGTTAAAATAATTTTTAAAATATGTATTTGAAAGAGTATTTTTTAATGGTAAAACAATAGGCATCACATTACAAATCATTTAAAGTGGTAGCCCAGCTAACAGGGAATATTCTCAGAACATTCTGGCAAGGTTCTCTCAAAGTTATGAACAAATGTTCCCTTAATAACACATAATAAACATTATTCATGGAATGTTTTTCTTGAAATGTTTTAGCTGGATGTGTAACGTTTCTAATTGCTACTTTCTTTTGAATGTTCAGACGATGTTCAAAAGTAACATTCTCATAATGTAAATGGAATGTTTCCTTAATGTCTGAATAACTAAAAGTGTTTCAAACATTTAAAAAATGTATTGTTTTGAATGTTCAGAGAACATTCAGAAATAACGCTTTTATAGCTTAATAGGACTGTTAGTAAAATTCCCTTAAAACATATTTTTCTGAGCTGGAACAGCGATCACTTCCACTCTGAATGGAATTCTGGAAACCCAACGAACCCCATTCAAAAATAAACTAAAATTCCTTGCTGTTGGGTTTTGCTCACAGAGCTGCAGTTCATCCAAAACAGGAGCTGGAGAGACGGTGTGGCAGTGGTACAAAGTTGGAAAAGGAGCTTATAGGATGAAAAGCTCAATCCTGAGATGAGGATCAGAGAATGAGCTTAAGCTCTTGAAACACAGGAAGCAGCTGCTCTTCAGTGGGACAGAGAGGCCTGACACCCAAATCCCATTATCACAGCAGCCAATGACCTGCCGCTGATTCAATCTACCTGCAGAGCTTTACGCATACAGAGAATGCAAGATAACACCCTAGTTTTCATGGCCCAGGGCATCTTTTTTAAACACTTGCATCAGATGCAATTGGAAAGGACATGAAATATTCAGAACCATGTTGATTTGTGGTACACTTACACATTTAAAGGGACAGTTCACCCAAAAATTCAAGTCCTGTCATTATTTACTCACCCTCACGTGGTTCCAAATCTGTATGACTTTTGTTCTTCTGATTTGTCCATGCAATGAAAGACAAATCCAATTTTGGTTATGAACATACCAACAATGGCAATGGCATTGTCTAGGGACAAATTCTTTTGACTAAGACATTTTGAAGACTGCTGGTGACCAAAAAGTTTAGGTTACCATTGACTACCATTGTAATTTTTGTCCATATAATGGTAGTCAATGGCATTTGACAATGACAACATTTTGACCTGAGGGTGAATAAATGATGACAGAATTAAAATTTTGGGGTGAACTATCCCTTTAAAGTCAAATTAGGGTTTACTTTGATACCGTAACATTCAACCAGCAAGACATTTGGTTAAATTGCTAATGAGTTTATTTGAAAAAGTGACAGGTAACATCATATCACAAAAAGGTATTAAATGACAAGAGGACATCCTCTTATGCTTCTGGAACTGTATTGTATTTAAAGGGGTCATATGATGCGATTTCAATTTTTTCCTTTCTCTTTGGAGTGTTACAAGCTCTTTGTGCATAAAGAAGATCTGTAAAGTTGCAAAGACTAAAGTCTCAAATCCAAAGAGATATTCTTTATAAAAGTTCAGAGTCAGCCACGCCTACCTAAAACGGCTCTAACACGCCCCCACATGTCTACCTCACTATGTGGGAAGATTTGCATAACGCCGCCCAAATGTTCACGCAAAGAAAAAAGGCGTAACTTTTATTCTCGCTGTACTATTGTTGCCGCCGCAGCCATGTCGTGAAGACGCTGTGTGTTTCGTTGTGAAAGCGAAACTACTTTGTTTGGTCTTCCAAAAGAGGATGATATCCGCTTCGTCATGTCTGGAGCTGATCTGTGCTGGTCGCTGAGGGAATACATCAACTTTCACCGTGGACGAAGCAGAGTCCAGCCCGGGGTCCGTCACATGTGCTTGCCGCTCATTCGTCAGATCCGCCGGGCGCGCCGTTCTCGACCCCGCCACCTCAGCTCACTCTATCCCGGCCTCAGCACACGCTAAGCCGGGGCTTCCCCTCACGCTAGACCGCTGTGTTTTTCGTTGTGAAAGCGAAACTACTTTGTTTGGTTTGGTAGAGTAGCACTTGTTGTTTGTCACTTCTCCGATCACAAATGCAGACAGAGTTTTATGTTTACGTGGCGCGATGCAACGCAACGCGTAAAAAGACAGTATAAGTCATTATAATCAGTAATTATGTCCCCACTGGACGCAACAAATGCCTCGTTTGTAATGGGTTTTAATGTTTTTGTCTCGTCACTCCGGCCGGGAAACGGCATCAACAGTATGTGAGGGGCGTAACATTTCCGTCTTTAATGTTCTTTTTAGCAACATCATGACCCCCTTTAAAACGAAAAAAATAATCTGAGTTTCTAGTACAAATATTGATGTTTTATACAAAAGTAGTTATTAAACAGAGCACAGGGCCGTTGCTACGTAATAATGCAGCCCCCCTTCTCCTTGAATGGGTTCTTGTCTTCTGGGACGCCCTTGATCAGGGGGTCTTCGGCAGACTTCCCCTCAACAAACGCAATGATCTCTGGGGCTGTTGTTGATACCTTAGAAGAAGAATCAGGAAAATGGTTTAAGGATGTTTATTTCACTGACTGTCACCATCTTGCTCAGATTGAAAAACAAGTAAGTAACCCATCAGAGGATGTAGCTGCAATTGCTACAAAAGTTTTGGAGATCTTAAAGGGACAGTTCATCGAAAAATGAAAGTTCTGTCATCATTTAATCACCCTCATGTTATTCCAAAACTGTGTGACTTCTGCGTAACATGAAATAAGATATTTTAAAGAATGTTGGTCACCATACAGTTGCAGTACCCATTGACAAAAATTGCAATGGAAGTCAATGGGAACCAAAACTGTTTGTTTACCAACATTCTTTAAAATATCTTCCATTATGTCCCCTAAGCCATACAGATTTGGAACGACACAAGGGTGAGTAAATGATGACTGAATTTTCATTATTAGGTGTACTGTCCCTTTAATGGTTGGAGTTCCTACCGCAGTTCGGGGAGTGTTCACTTCCAGCTTCAGCTGTTCCAGCTCCATCTTCAGGATTTCTTTATCTGACATGTCCCGAGCCATCCTGCCTATTCGGAGGAAATAAATGAAAGATATAAGTGAAATTAAGCTCAACATTCAACACTAAGGCCTGGTTTCACAGACAGGGCTTAGACTAAGCCAGGATTAGGCCATAGTGCAATTACGACATTTAAGTAATTTTTTATAAACGTGCTTAGAAAAAAACATTACTGGTGTGCATCTTAAGACAAAACACAGGCAGTGATATATTTTAAGATGAGTCAGTGCAAGTTTCTTTCAGTTGAAACAGCTCAGACTTACATTTTAGTCTAGGACTAGGCTTAAGCCTTATCTGTGAAATCGGGGGTAAGTCTCATAAACCATGCTTGTATACTGTAAAAAGTGATCCATTGTTTCCTTAAAAAGATTTTTCACCCATAACATTTTATATGATTTAATCGATAAAAATTAGATGACAATTAGGTCAAATTTAAATGATGACTTAATGTATTTAGGTTGATTCAGTGATGTTATATTACATTTTTTACTTGACTGAAATCAATTTATTTAGATGATATTTTTAGGTTACCATTTTTCAATGGTTTGTTAAAAGCACTTAATGTAAAAAAAACTATTATAACATAAGAAAATGCTTATAAAAAAACAATATGTTCCAAATCAACTTAAAAAACAACATTTAGAAACTTACTATACATCAAAAAGTTGTACATTTATAGAGATGTTAAATTTGATTATTTGAGCATGTTTTACAAGAAAATACTATTTCAGTTTTTCTACTTCAAAATTTCACATTTAATTCAATGTTATATGCCATTTCTTTGTAATTACTTGTGAAATTTACCAGCAATTTTTGAGTGAAAATTGCTACACACTGAATGCTTTTCACTGTTGCATGAAAAAAGTGCAACTACTATCCTAGTGGTTTCAGTAAAATAATGATTTTTTTTACTGTCCTGTAAATGTAACATAAACAATAAAAAAATCCTCCATTTACCTGTTGAATGGGACTCGCAGCAGCCAGAGAAATGTCCTGATGACTCCTAGGAGATCATCAGCATGCAGGTTCTTCGTCCGCTCCTGTCCTCTCCGTCTGTGAGCAGACTGAGCTCTGATCTCTGGGTCTTCTCCTCTATTTCTGTTGTCCGGACCCCTCCTTCTCCTTGCTCTTTCTCAGGTGAAGGGATTGATCCTGGTGGGGATTGCGCTCTGATGTCATCGATCTCCCCTGATCTCATTAGGCAAATGAGAGCAAGTAGGACGGCCGTGCAGAGGAGTCACCTCTAAACAACATTGAAATACTGCAGGAAAGGGCAGCAGGACGGACCGAATGTGGAAAATGAAGAGTGCTGCCATTCTCCCTGAAATTGTGCATTGATGGAATTACATTCTAATTTGTAGCAAGGACTTATGCATGTAAACTTCAGCCTAGAAAGAGCTCAGTGTGATTCGTATAATCACAGGCAAGAAGCAGAACATTGGTTGAACATAATCGGACAGCAGAAGCAGTATATATCCATTTCCTACCGTACATGTCATAATCCTGGTGGGGATTGCGCTCTGATGTCATCGATCTCCCCTGATCTCATTAGGCAAATGAGAGCAAGTAGGACGGCCGTGCAGAGGAGTCACCTCTAAACAACATTGAAATACTGCAGGAAAGGGCAGCAGGACGGACCGACTGTGGAAAATGAAGAGTGCTGCCATTCTCCCTGAAATTGTGCATTGATGGAATTACATTCTAATTTGTAGCAAGGACTTATGCATGTAAACTTCAGCCTAGAAAGAGCTCAGTGTGATTCGTATAATCACAGGCAAGAAGCAGAACATTGGTTGAGCATAATCGGACAGCAGAAGCAGTATATATCCATTTCCTACCGTACATGTCATCCTGTGCTGCCTTGAATTCAATTTAATATCTTCAAATTTGTTTATACAGCACATTGTCTTAACATTTTTCATCAAAACAAACTTTTATTTATTTTGCTTTGGTACTATTTTCACATGGTCCTTTGCTGGTTTATGCTGGTCCTTTGCTGGTTTAAGATCAACCAGCAAAGGACCAGCTTAAACCAGCAAAGGACCAGCATAAACCAGCATCCCAGCGTCAAAACATACCTAACCAGCATATGCTGTTTTTTTCAACAGGACATACATTGGAATGTGTCCTATTTTATTTTTTCTGAGTAAAAAATAATGACTGATACATTTTTACCATGAATTACAGAAGTTAAAAAAAATCAGTTTTATAGTGAAGGAAGAAGCAAAGCAATCATTGTTTGTAAGCCGTATGCAACTTAATATGAACAAATATTGAGGGAGATGCATTGTAAATAAACCAGGCCATGCGTTTTCATGGTGACGTACTCTCTCTAACGCCAGTGCTGACAACTGACTCATGGTTTCAGAGACTGTCACACGCTAAAGCTTCAGTAATTGAGCTGAGACTGATCAAGAAGCAAGGAGGATCACAGGTCACCGATCTCCCAGAACCAGGACACCTCGCTTCTCATTAAAACCACCTTTCACCCGTGTCACAGTCCCCATACATTCTGACTCGCTGTTATTCAAAGACATCTAACTAGACTAAAGCATTATTTTGGTTCAGACTTTATCATTACTGAAAGAAATGATGTAGTATTATGTATTACATTATCTTTGTGTCGGTGTATTAAGAGTTAATCAGTTATTAATTACATATAATATGGATGGTTAGCATCATAAGGAAAATTTGAAGTCAGTATAAAAGTCAAAAGTACACTTCAGTTCGCACAGTTGTTGCATTTTATCTTTTAAACACTAGATAACACTAAAAGCATTTCCACTTATCTCAGTGTGCCAGTGAGTAATAATAATAATAATGCATTTTAAAAATATCCTAAAAAGGTGTTTTACCTGTATTTTTGCACTTCATTACGTTGTGTTTTAGAGTTAAGTCTTTATTTTTCTTTTCTTTCTTTTTTTACAGCGTAGTAATTATATTGTTTTTATTATGAATTAATTTTTTTAAGGTTTTTAGCGATATCATTTGATGTAACTTTTAAAAGCGATCATCTAGGACTAGGGGGATCACAATCACAGTAGTATGACTAAATAATTTTATTTATTTATTTATTTTATTATTTTAATTTTAAGTTGTTTTATAGTGATTTCTGGTTCAATTTTCAAATAAGTCATTTAAATTAATTAATTTGAATGCAGCGTAATGGGGAATTCCATGCATGCGCCCCCTGGAGGAATGTTCCGCTATGTTCCACATGAAAGAGTTGCTATCAAGTAGCAAGGCTTCACATTTGCCAACAAGTTTCCTGGGTTCTTGAAAGGCGCAGCGATAGACGATCGAGTCATTTCCGCGATTCGGTTCTTTTGAACAGTCCGTTTCAAAGAACCAATTCAAATAATTGATTCATGATTCTTACGTCACGACGTATGTACGTCCACGTTGCAGCCGTGCTCATGAAATTTTTACTTTGCCAATGTTACTGGAACTTTATTATGCTGGCATTGTACTTATTCAGTTATACTGTAGCGTGAGATGTGTCAAACCTACTCAGTATTCAAGACCTCTCTCATTTTTACGGAAAAAATACCTTTTGGCTTTATTAAATATTGTAAAGAAGATGAAAAGCGCTTTTATTTAATTATATTTGACCAAATTTCACATTCATTAATGCAAGTTTACAAAAAAAAAAAAGTATGGTTTTGTTGACAGAAATATAGACATATTAGAATCTTTGAATAAAAATGTATTTAAGCATTTATTTGATTTTTTTTATGTTTACATTATTACCCCTTTCTATAGTATTTTTTGTTGTTGTTGTTTTTTTGCATAAATTGTACAATGTTAAACACCTGCATTTTGAAAGCAAATGAAAATAAAAAAAAGTGTAACCTAAGTGTAATTTGTATTTATATTAAACTATACTAATATTCATTGACATCTACGACACCAGTTCGAAGACGAATCGCTCTACTGATTCGTTCAAAAGATTCGATTCAAAGCAGCGATTCATTCACGATCCCGAGGAAGGAGATGATACTTCCGCCATCCTGAGCCATGGCTGCTGCTACCCGCAAGAAAGCCCTGAGATTTTTCTCTCAGTTCGGAGCTTTTATCCTGACCCGGTTCGGCTTCTGGAACTGCTTCAGCATGTTGATGCTGTTCGCGGAGCGAGCGGACGTGAAACGGTACGTGAAAAACCCAACTAAGTGCTTGCAGTGACACAGTATAAACACATGTGACATGCAGCAGTTTAACAAAAGAACATTCACAATGAAAGCGTTCGTGTTTGAGCTGGAGTTGGCAGAGGTGTTAGTGCATCTCAGAGAGATGACAACCATAGTTTCCACTGCTTTTAACCCTATGAAGTTGGCCAAATCTTAAATGTAGCTCATATCCATTGACTTAAACAACTGTTTCTTGTCTTTTTAGGAAGCCAGACATCCAGGTGCCTTACCTGTACGTGGATTTAGGAGCTGCAGTGTTGTGTGCCAGTTTCATGTCCTTTGGGGTGAAGAGAAGATGGTTCTCTCTGGCCGCTGCCATTCATTTGGCCCTCAGCTCATACGTGTCCTATGTGGGTGGACAGGTCCATTATGCAGACTGGTTGAAGGTAAAAACATACAGTTTGGTTTCATCTGACCAAAAAGGAATCATTTTTGTATAACTTGTATTGTTGAAGTGTGATATCTGTGTTATTGATGACTGCAGAAGTCATTACTGTGCCTCATAAGTATTTTTGTAGGCCAGCCTGTTCACATTGCCCTGGTTGCCAATAGTAAACCCAATAGTATTTTTTTTGTATTGGCTTTTGAATTATTGCAGAATTATTCTTTTTTTAGTTCTTATGCACCAGGAATCATTTTTGTATAACTTGTATTGTTGAAGTGTGATATCTGTGTTATTGATGACTGCAGAAGTCATTACTGTGCCTCATAAGTATTTTTGTAGGCCAGCCTGTTCACATTGCCCTGGTTGCTTCGACAAAAACCCAATAGTATTTTTTTTTGTATTGGCTTTTGAATTATTGCAGAATTATTCTTTTTTTTAGTTCTTATGCACCATGATAAGCTTCACAAATGAACACAACTTTTATGAATTTTAAAGTCTAGATTCATCGTCAAAGTAGTAAAAAAATCTAAACGTAGGCTATAATTGAAATATACCAAGGTTGCATGACTTTAAAGGGGTCATGAGCTGCCTTTTTTAGTAATGTGATGTAGAATCGGTGGGCGGGGCTAAACTGGCAGTGATGTAGAAGCAGGAGTTGATGATCTTCTGCGGAGGCGGGGTTTAGCCATTCCACAAGCTGTCGTTTTGGCAGATTGGCTTCAATATAAGCTGCTTTTAGATTAATGAGAAAGTTTTGAGTTCTGAAACTTACAGGATGTTTTTATAGAACTATAACCTCTTATACGCATGTCAAAAGATCAAGGGAATTTTGATTTCTCAGTTTGTGAGCGCTTTAATTTCTCCCAAGTTTCTGAAACTCTTTCAGTCTGTATTTAAATGCAATTTCCCTGAAAGTTTGAGTTAGAATAGCTTGTACGATTATGAACACGACTTATGTCGTAGAATAAAACATGAATATATCTCGAGCTTGTGTTCACCACAGACCTCACAGAAACTCATTTTAAAAAACCCCATTGATTTCAGGACGATGGAACCAGAACCTAAAATGCTTGTGTCCAGGTTCTGGCCTACAAAAAAAACACGTAGTCCGACCTCAAACCACTCACACCATTGGTTAATGTGTTGTTGCTAACATGGAAATTAACCTGTGAATTTGAACAAATTACACATTTAGTTGTTGGTTTTCCTATGTCTCTGACTGCTCATGCAAATCCATTTTTCATATCACGTCCACCCAAGGGATTAGCCATCTGCAATATAGTGTTATATAACTGCCGTAATATCTCTCTTTGATCGTAATACAGCGGTCAAAGGAAGCTTTGTTGGAATGTCAATCATCCATTGCTTGTAATTCGATTCTGTTTTGAGGAGATGTAGACAATTTAGATTCATTCATGTGAATGTGAGACCAGCCACAGCGTTCACCTCCTATGTATGTATTCATAACCGCCGCAGGTGAGGATGTACTCCAGAGCCATGGCCATCATAGGAGGGTTTCTGGTGCTGGCCAGTGGAGCAGGAGAGGTTTACAGACAGAAACCTCGCACACGCTCACTGCAGTCCACCGGACAGGTCTTCCTGGGGATTTACTTGATATGTATGGTGAGTTTGTCCAT
The DNA here is from genome assembly GCF_001515645.1 of Sinocyclocheilus grahami. Classification (NCBI taxonomy): domain Eukaryota; kingdom Metazoa; phylum Chordata; class Actinopteri; order Cypriniformes; family Cyprinidae; genus Sinocyclocheilus; species Sinocyclocheilus grahami. The sequence continues at coordinate 617,160 of NW_015505981.1, read as the reverse complement.
TTCATCACTGCTAGTCTCACAGAAACAGATCAGACCGTGCTTTAGTTTGATCCCCACAGTTATGGAAAACCTAGGGATATTAGGGAATTTTAATATGGTGATTTGCAGGCCTGGAAAAGCTGTAGAAATAAATGAAACTTATCAGTTGTAAAATATGTTATAAGATAAAAGTTGCTCTTTTAAATACTATATGTATGCATTTAACTAAGAATATATAAAATCATTGACAAGGCTCACTAACTTCAATTAAAAGGTATAGTTCACCCAAAAATGAAAATTCTGTCATTAATTACTCACCCTCGTGTCGTTCCAAACCCGTAAGACCTTCGTTCATCTTCGGAACACAATTTAAGATATTTTTGATGAAATCTGAGGGCTCTCTGACCCTCCCATAGACGGCAAGGTAACTACCACATTCAAGGTCCAGAAAAGTACCAAGATGATCGACAAAGTAGTCCGTGTGACATCAGTGGTTCAACTGTAAACTTACGACGCTAATCGTCATCACGCCGGATCTGGGTCAGCGCCGGCGCCGCCACACGCTCGTGTCATGGTACTGTCGTGAACGCGCGTCCAAAGTGACACAGTAGAGACGAAAATGTGGAAATAAAGTCGTTATTTTTGTTTTTTTGTAAGTTTACAGTTGAACCACTGATGTCACACGGACTACTTTGTCGATCATCTTGGTACTTTTCTGGACCTTGAACGTGGTAGTTACCTTGCTGTCTATGGGAGGGTCAGAGAGCCCTCAGATTTCATCAAAAATATCTTAAATTGTGTTCTGAAGATGAACGAAGGTCTTCCGGGTTTGGAACAACACGAGGGCGAGTAATTAATGACAGAATTTTCATTTTTGGGTGAACTAACCTTTAAGCACTACTTTAAAGTACAGTAAATTAAGCATTATTAATTCAATTAAAACAAATTAAACCTTAACTAATAAACTTATTTTGTAATTTTAATATCTTAATAGCTGCAGCTTGATATATGAAATAATAAATACATTTGTTCAATTTTGATTGAGTGGTCACAAAATATATATATAAAAAAGGTTTGCATATGTGATTTGTTTTATCATATTTGATACATTAGGGTTTTATGATTTGTATAGTATGATGTAGTGAGAATATGGAGGGGAAAACACCATTCAGAGGCCCAAAGTGAGCAAAAATATGCAATTTGGTGCAGATGTTGATATTTACATGGCCAGAAAGTTAATGAAATTCTAATGCTTGCAACATTAATCAATGAGACCTTTATAACAGTATAGCAGACCACTTACATAAAAATGATTTAAACATCAGTTGCCACTCTATAATCTCTCAATAATGTCTAAGATGACATGTAATGCTTAGTTTTATGAGCAAAACATAACTGCAACGCAATAAAATGATTGAGAGATGAACAAATAAACATTCCTCAAAAACATGCTTTTTCTAAAAAATGATGTATAGATAATTAAGTAAACTTAAGTTGCTTCAGTCCAGTAACTGTTCATCTTGAAATATTAGTAACAATATAAAAGTTATCCTTACATTTATTTCAGTAAAGATTTCACAGCAAAAACACACGTGAAGCACGAGCTGAAGGTGGACGTTTGTACATATACTAAAGCCTTAGTTTAAAATCTAAGTTCTCTGAACAACTCCGCAAATAAATTGGTCAACAAGAAAATGATGGTTCAGAACACAATACTGCATTATTTACTAGAATCCACTTATGCATATTTAAAGTAACTGAATGAAATGACAGGCCGTCCCCAAAGGTCAGGTTGGTGCTCCCGGTATTGAATTGCAAAAGGTAAACAAACCTTCTCTGTGGCTTTTCATGCGTCATTCAGCTTGAGATCACTACCGAACACTTGAGTACTGACACACAAACTCTAATTTCCTTTAGCAGGTTTTCTACAATTAGCATGCGCAAGGGATGACAGAGTTCACAAACAAGTAATGCAACATTGTTCAGAGCAAGGAAAATATCCATATTGAATTCATATTGATTATGTAAGTTAGAGTGCTGCAGTGAAGGCCATATTTTTGTATAGGCCAACATGGTTCCCTCATCAAAAAACCCAATAGGAGTTTTCCACTGGCTTTTGGATTATTGCAAAAAAAAAGCTTTTACAAGCAAAATTTTACGATTCATGCACTTTTTGTTCTGCATGATAATCTTCAAAATGAACGACTTTCATTAATTTTGAAGCCTAAATAAAATTGCCAGAAAGCTATACCTGGTTATAAAGGAACTACACCAGTTACATGACTGCAACATCCCACCATTAAGCTTCTGACAACTTTTTCAGTCTGTATTAAAAAAATATATACATATTTTCTGTAAAAGTTTGAGTTTGAATAGTTTGCAAGAGCACAATAATATAAGACAGATTTAAACACTTGTTAGCAACTGCCTTTTTCAAGACATGTAAAAGCATTAAGAAAATCACAAGGGGCTATTACTGATGTATTTTATATTGTATAATAAAGCGTAAAAATATCTTGAGCTCGTGTTCATCACGGACTATTTCAGGCATTTAACAAACAAAAAAAACATTCAGGACAATGGAACCAGAAGTGCTGAAATGCTTGTTTTTAGGTTTTGACCTACATAAATGCATCTTATATTTTGATGAAGAATTACCATTCAAAATATAGGTTCAGTTTTGATTTCACGTTGAAGTGAATATGGATATGTACTACATGCACAAAAATGAAGACCTGTTGTGTAAAATAAGAGTGTATTGCTAACAGCTGCTGACTTTCTTCATTTGTGTGACTCCCAAGGCATAGGATCGTTTCCTTGTTTTTCCAGGTTAATTTTTTGCTTCTTGCGCTTGCGTTCTGCCATAACCAAGGCGCCCACCACAGTGACCATCACAGTTCCGGTAATGATCAGGACAGTGGCTGTTTCTGCGATACACAGCTGACTGTGCATCAAACCCAGAGATGCTCCAGCCACTAAGAGCGGAGAATGGCACGTGATATTCATGTAATCGTCTACGTGGAGATGCCTGACATGGAGTATCTTAGTGAAGACGCGATGAAGTTCACAGTCGCACGTCCAGGGGTTCTCCGACATCTGCAGATGCGTGCTGGGCGTCTGAAGGTTTAGGAACGTCTTGAACTTCAGGCTTCTCAGCTGGTTGGCTTCTAAGTTCAGAATGCTGAGGGTTTGTAAGGGGGCCAGAGCTTCCGTTTCAATCTTGGAGATATTGTTGTGGTTCAAGTAAAGCACTCCAAGGCTCTGTTGCATGGTGAGCAGGCCTCCTTGGAGGACTGTCAATTGATTCCATGCAAGGTTAAGGTGCCTTAGCATGGTAAGTCCACGAAATGCCCCAACTTCGATAACCTGAATGTGGTTGTGACTGAGATCTAACCTCTCGAGACTTTCTAGGTCCTCCAAAGAGTGGGACTCAAGGCGTTCCAGAGCATTGTGGGAAAGCTTGAGATCTTTAAGAGTGGTCAACCCTTGACAGAAATCTGGAGGAAGGACACGGAGCTCGTTGTAAGCCAGGTCCAACTTTTCCAGGAAGGTCAGAGAGGAAAGAGCCTGGAACGGAAACATGGCACGTTCAACTAATGATCCTGTAAAGCTGCAATTTAAAGACCAAAGATAGAAGTAGAGGAATACATTTTGAATGGATAATTCACTTAATTCTATAATCGTTCAACACCCTCATAATGTTCCAAACTTGTGGGAGTTGCTTTCTTTTGTGGAACACATTAGATATTCTGAAGATGTTTCAAATGTTTTTGTCCATAAAATGAGGGTGCAATACAACATTAGACACTTTCATTGAGTGATCAAAAACACTTGATATGCATTTTTCAAAATGTATTCTTTTGTAGTCCACAGAAGAACCAGAGAATAACCATTTTGGGTTTCATTTTTTTTCTTAGTGTTTCCAATAGGAAGAACTTTTTGCAGAATGGAAAGATTCCACTCTTATAAATAAAAGGTTATTTATTTGGCATCAATGGCACCATGCAGAACCTTAAACATCCACTGGAAAAAAAGTTCTTTATTGGGCATCTATACAGTGCGTGCCTAATTACTATGCAAGTTGATATTCTGATCATTTTATTTCCAAGCACATTCGACCAATTCCAAACCATATCAATCTAAATAACTACTATTCATTTAATCTTTTATAAATGATATATACTTGTCTGTGAATGATGGAAATGAAAAAAGCCTTATATTCAGGTGTGCATAATTATTAAGCAGGTTTTCTTTTACAGATAAAATGAGCCAAAACGAGATTTAACTCAAACTGAAAAGTCAAAAATTATTAAATGGCCATGAGAGGGATGCGATACTAGAAATTGCAAAGTTAAGGCATGACCATAGTAGAGCGAAATACTCATTGGGTCAGCAAGGTTAGAAAAAAACTGGTGGAGAAGAAAAGACACATTAACTGCAAAAGAATTAGGTGTGAAACATCTCTTTTTGGCTCATTTTATCTGTAAAAGAAAACCTGCTTACTAATTATGCACACCTGACTATAAGGTGTTTTTCACTTCCATCCTTCATAGACAATTATATATAATTTGTAAATGATTAAAGACAAAATTAATAGTAGTTATTTAGATTGATGTGCTTCAATAAAATGATCAGAATATCAACTTGCATAGTAATTATGCACACACTGTAGTTCCATGAAGAACCTTTAACATCAATGGAACCTTTCTACTCACTCTTTAGTAAAACAAATGGTTCTTTTTAGAACTGTTCATTAGAAATTTCTTTAGGGAACCCAAAATGGTTCTTTTATGGCATCACAGAAAAAAAACAACCCTTTTAGAACCTTAATTTTAAAAAGTGTATAGTGGGAAGTCTCTTTCGATTATCAAAAATATTTTTTAATAAAAAAAAAAAAGGTTCTTATAATAGCTGTTGACAAAGGTTCGAGGAACCAAACATTTTCATTCTATGGTATTGTTGTGAAAACCCCATATTGGAGAAACCCCACCTTTCTTTTTAAGTGTAGAAGAACCATTTTGGGTTCCCCAAAAACCTTTCAGTAACCAGTAATCTCAAGAACCATTTTCCACTATACATAAACTTTTGTGCAACTGAAAGATTCCATGGATAAGGCTTGCTCATGGAGCCACTGATGCCAATAAAGAATTTTCACTTTTAAGAGTGTAGATGGGAAAATAAATTTGCAAAGACAAGCAAAACTGAACGCACCTTAGAATGCACCACCTGCATGTTGCTTTGTGAAAGCAGAAGGACCCGGAGAGCCCATATCCCAGTAAAGGAGGTACTCCTCAACTCCGACAACTTATTCCCACTGAGGTCCAGGAGCCATGTGCCATGTGGAATACTGTGGGGAATGTGAGTGAACCCTCGGGACCGACAGTCCACCAGCTCAGATGCGTCATAACAAGAACACTGATGAGGGCAGAGCTTTGAGCTCCCCACGACGAGGAAAGTGATGGGTAGAAATACGATGCAGAGCATCTTCAACACAGCTCATAGAGTCTCCATTCAAAAAAAGAAAGAAATGGTTGTAGATATTCTAGATTAACAAGCACACTGGTCTTGTTCGTCCTCAGTGCAGAACTGTCAAATTGAGCTGAAAAGAAGTAGAGTCAACTGGTATACTTGGTGCATTTATGATGCCTTTTCAAACAGCTTGCAGTCTGAGATCTACAAGGATTTGTGGCTTGGCATGAAAAGTCAAATTATATAAAGAGCTCCAAATCCTTTAATCCGTTTATAATTTCACACAGTCAGAATAAAGAGTTATTCGCTTTTATGTTGGTCAACTTTCTTCCTGGACAGATGTGCATAGATCACATTTCTGTGAAGGCATTCATTCGTGCTTATAGCAATATAGAAATTACAGCTCTAATTGTACTTACCACAAGTCGGTCTTGACGAATATGGAGTCACTGGTTGAGCAGAAACAAGCCTTAGTCATATTTCCTCAACAAATTCCATTTCATTTCTACCCTAACTTGAAAACTGAACAATACTACATTGTGTATGGTGTACACCTGCACCCTTCATTCTTGCTTCACTATTTAAAAAGAAACACAAAGCTAACACTTTAAATTCTGCACCTGGATGGAAAGCATCTTACATGCAACCCTGCTTTGAAGTCTCGGAGGTTGACTCGATTTATCCTCAATGCGCACTGCATCACTCAAGAAACAAGAGTACTTGGTACATATTGAATAATTCATTGAACGGTCCATCAATTTAGAAGCAGGACGTGTAGTCTTACACTTAAGCATATGCGCTCCTCTAAAGATCTCAATAGAAACCTCAAGGAGCGTCTTACACCATGTTAAATTTTTGACGTGTACTACATTGTGGTATTTTTAGAGATGGAAACCGGTTCCAGCGGTGTGAATGGAACAATGTGTATTACTTACAGTAATAATCCAACCTTTATCCTTAATTATTCAAGATCAAGACCTTTTCACACCACCATAATAGGGTCAAGGGAAGTCAAAACCCTTCATAGTTCACATAGCAGTGATAAATAATTCATTGAAACTCTGTTTGTGTAATTAACCCAAAGGCTGTCAGCAGTCTGTAGCTAAAGATATTTTAGATATGTGACTAGTAAACCATATTCTAAATTACACAGGCACCTAGAATTACATCTCCTTTCCGATTTCTAAAAATACTCCAGGAAGAAACATGCCACTAGAGAATAAATGCTTGCTTTTGGCATAGAATATAATCTACACTGTCTACTAAATAAAAAGTTTAAAATATTATGGGAAACAAAACTTAAGTGCTTTTCCAGGCTTTATGAAGGTAAATTTAAGACTTTTTAAAACCAAAGCAAATTTAAGGAATGGAACACACAATTTGTATTAGTAACGCTTCAAAGTTTTAAAACACAACCACTAAAAGATCTCCATTATTTTTAAATTCATTCTCAAAAAATATATATATATCGAAGATATGATCTCTTAAGTAAATATATCTTGATTTAAGGACGTTTACTGAAGAAGCCATTTATTCTTTGCAGAGTATGCAACATGTAATGCCATGACTTTAATTGAAGACTGTTCTGATTTAAGACCTTTTTAAGGCCTTAAATTGTGTAAGAGCGAACGTGCGCATGATGCATGTTTAACTTAGCAAATTTTACTTTTGGCTCATATATCACATTTGAGATGCAATGTCAAGAGTATTGCATTGTGGTATACTGGTTTGAAGAATGTAGAAGGTTATCCAGCTATTCCATGTACGGCTTACAGAACAGATGCATACCAATGTTGTTAATCTAAGGAACTCCCTATAGGAAGTTTAACTAATGTGGTTCTTGCAAAACAAATCAAACGTTATTTGATTAGAACCCGTAAAACAGTGTTTCAGCATTTAAACCAAAAAAAATGTTTTACCCCTTTTGCAAGCATAGTGTTTAAAGTTTCTGAAAAGCAACTGAAAGTACAGTATTACAGTCAGAATTTTTGTTACTTTTATTTTAGAAAATGTCCTTTGTAACGTGTGGCATCTGAAGTCACATTTTGTTTAAAATACAGAACAGACAGACAATTGTAGAACATAATCAGCCAAAAGAAAGAAAAAAGCATAAAAAGTAAAAGCTAACAAGCTTTTCTGACTGGTTTGATTTTTTTGACAAAATGGAATAGAAGGCGAAGGAGGGATGTAAGAGAGAAGAAAATATGAAAAGCTATTTCAGATGAAACACAGGAGGAGGAAGAAGGGGCAGAGAGGGGATAAGACACTAAATTAGTCAAAGAAACTATGGTTTGTTTGATGGTTGGTGTTTTAAATTATCTTTATAAAGTCTAATTTAGAATGAACTCTTTTTCACTCACGTTTTTTTTCTTAAAACAATTTTGCATTTTTTTTTTTGTTTTTTTGTTTCTTTTGTTGATCTTCCAGACCCTAGGCCCTTGGTGCATCCACCCTCGGACTACGCCGCAGAGGGGGAGAAGAGCGCTGGTTTTGACCAGCTGTTAGGCCCTTGATGCCCGTGGTGCCCTCCCCAGATGAGCCATACCCCCCCCTCCCCCACTCAGGAGGATAAAGACGAGTCCTTCTGTGTTTGCTGTGCTTGTGTACGCTGCATCGACTTCTGGCTTTCCACATCTCTAAAATGTTTCTCAACCTGAAAAGACAGACAAGCAAGTCATGGTAAGTGCTCAATATGAGAGCTGAATACAAGGAATCACCATCAGGCACTTATCCATCGATTCACTGTACTAACAGCCTATTCAGAGACAGAATTAAACTGATACATGCTTTCTAATGCAAAACAGCATAAATATATGTTTACAGGGCACTTGGAAAGAATAAAGAAAAATCTAATTCAATTTCAATTGATATTTATTTTAAAATGTACCAATCAACACTCAAATAAAAACTTTGTATACAAACATTTCAACTGCACATAAGGCGGCTTTGATATCAACTTTTTAATGATATAATTCAGTTTGTGCTCCAATTTGTTGACATTTTTCAATTCATAATTTTTCATGACAGATTTATTCAAACGGAGATTAAATATGACTCCACCAACAGGTTAAGTAAAATATAAAAGGAATACGTAAAATAGTGCATATATGAATGTATAGTAAAGTTGGCCCGATATGTTAAACTGACATCGTGATTCCTTCGCCCCCTCTCCCGCAATTCGCCGCATCCCAGTTCCGTGTTCGGAAAGGAAATTAAGTGTACTACGGAAACCCTAAAGGGAATAAATATCCTACAAGATAAAAAAAAAAAAATTCAATACTTTATCTCGCAATTATATCATTGGGTAAGTATATGCGACTAGGAGATAAATTGCGGGCATCAGGGAGCTGCTATTGAAACCGCTTTCGATTGTGCGCTCTCATTTTACTTTCACTTTCAATTTTGAGATTCGCGATCACAAGGACTCTATACTATGGAGCAGCAGAACTTACTACACATTTGACGAGATTAGATGTTTATCATTGGTGCTCAGGATCTGCAAATCATTCGCCATCATCCTATCAGACATTTCTCCTTACTCCGTGTATGTGGTAAGTGAACTTTCATGTACTGTAATGCAACAGGGTACCGCGAGCAAGCAGCTAACCTTTAAGTGGCTCCATAGAACGCGTTATTTGTGTCACGCTTCGGACACACCCCTTACCCCACCCCCCGATGTCATCGTCCATCACGATGTTTCACTGTAGACATCGTCCGATGCCAATTTGGTAGACATCGCCCAACCCTAATGTATAGTACATAGGGCTGCAACAAAACTATTTTGATAATTGATTAATCTATTGATTATTGGAATTATTGGAACGATTAATCAACTAACCGTTGATTAATCAGTAGGCTTTGATCGAACAATCATACAATTGCAATTATTATACAATTATTTTTTACAATACAAATAAATATATTTGGCATACAAAATGAGATGACAGGCAGAGCGACACTCTAAATCAGTGTTTCCCAACCTTTTTTTAGTCGCCGCACCCTTTTTAAAGCTATTATTATCAGAAAACGCGAGCATAGCGGTTAGCAGATCAATGAATGAGAGGGCAACGTTACCAGAGTTGCCCATATACCACATGTTTTCCCACTTATGCTTGCTTGATAATTAAATTGAACGCAAAATATTAATTTGACATTTTAATTACCTCATCATGACTCGGTACACGCTTGAGCGCTCCGTTATCAGTTGTAGAAGTTGTGGTTGAATCAATAACAGACCACTAGATGGTGCGATTGAAGAATCATAGTTGCATTGCAGGGAGCCATGTAGAAATATAAATGAACGATACATGGTTCTGCTCTAAGCAATGTAAGTTACAAGTTTGTGAAAATACTGCCAGTGCCAGGTACATAAAGCAGATGAGGAATACACTTAAGATTCACAAATACCAAAACAACGAGTCTACGAGCAGTGCGACGTGACAAAAGTAAACAGAACCCAGTGACACAACAAATCCATGATGGTAAACTGATGCCCCGTTCTATTTCTGACGAACTCCAGCTCTATGACAGAAAGGACAATTGGATTTGCAATGTTCACTTTGTCGTGTCCAGTGTGGTGAAAAGACAAGAAAATATGACTAGGCATATCTAGCCCTCAGATTCACCAGTACAAAAGGTGGGCAATGCATTTTATTGCACTTTTCCAAATAGAAAATGCTTGTGCAGGGAAACATATGACACGGAAATGCCAATTTCACAGTGATGAGTGTTTGAGGTCACAAAAAAGCACTTTTAGATCAAATGGCGGCACTGCATCATATCATTTGTTGTCTACAATTTAGTTGTTAGGAGACTTGATTAACAATTGCCATTTTATGTCTTTTAAGCATCGACCAATGGAACGACTTTACTGTCAGGAGTCCGAGATACATTTTAAATATATTGCATTTTGAGAGAACTTAAAAATGACTGCTACATTGTTTTAATATTGTCCATCTTGTAAAACCTATGGATGCCACTGGAGGAGGAGGAGTAACACTGCTGAAATAAACTATACTACTGAATTGAAAGATACTGCGTGATACTCACAATTTTGCGTACATGACTTAGAGCACTTCCCTCTTTGCCTTTGCAGTTCTCCACCTGGTATGGTGGTGAGATTACGACGTCATCCATAACAATGATGTTCTTCTCCTGCCATTTACAGTCTTTGATGCTAGAAAACAAAGAGATCAAACAACAAACTCTAGACGGGCACACCAACTGTGAGCAACAACATCTAACATGATCAAATACAGAAACATTTTATGCTTCAATGTTTAGGCTTGATTTCTCAGTAAATTATTGCATTTATTGAAATCACAACAACTTGACCTTGTGCTTTAATTCAATCATCATGGCAGACCCCACAAAGAGAGACCACCTTGTTGAACGTAGACAGGGCTTGAATTTCGCCGTGGGATTGCACATAATTCTACCGATTCCTTCACTTTCCACACTTGTAATGCGGAAAACTCCCATAAATATTTCCACATGACTCTTGGGACAGAAGACGGAATGCATCATTTCATCGCGACTACAGAAAGTTGTTGGTGCGCCTTATTGCGTGTAAACCGCAAAAAACATACAAAATTATGTCAAGATGCCCAGTCTTGATGAGTATTCACGTAAACAGTCGATTTATTCTAAACATTGTCGGTATATAGGCTATTAAGTGAACGTAACCAGTTGAGAAACAAAACTTATGTTAGATCTGTGCATGAGGTCTTAGAGGCAGCAACCTAAATATACCTGCTGCTGTCTGTCAAAAATGTTTATTTATGCATTGAAGACTAACCTGTGTTATTTTAAGGTTAAACATTATTCAGTTTCTGTAGTATTTCTGTACCTGAATATTACGGTTATACATACCTGAAAAACTTAAAGCACAGTTCATTTTAGTTTCATCTTGTTATTGTATTTGTGCCATTGCTTGTCATTTATCTATTCTTAGTTTATTACTAACTGTTTACTTGTCTTTTTTTAGTTAAAACATATTCAATTCAGAGTTTGAAATCAAAGTTCTTTTTTTAAGTATCTTCCTCACAATATCATCAACATTATAAATTGTAAAACAAACATTTAGGTTGGATGATTGTAGTGTAAAAATATGCCTAAAAAAATCCCCTAACACCCCCACAAATAAAAAAAAAATCCCCCCATAAGAGCCACCTAAAGGGGGAATTCCCCCCATTTTCCAAAACAAAATTCAGGACCTGGCAGAAGAAAACCATTTCTAGGCTACAGATCTGACTGCAGCCTTCCTCTCGCATGCTTTTAAACTTCAGCCAAAAGTGTTAATCAATGCATTTGGTTTCACAATGTATGTAAAGTTGGCAAATCTTACGTTTTGTGTATAGTCTGGAATAATTGCTGGCCCTCGACTGACACCCCAGCACTGATTGCATAGGCTTGGGACAACTTGTCTTCCTTTTCTGTCCTTGCCCGATTGGCAAGCTGTGGAAAAAACACGTCAAAATAAGTCAAAACTGTCAGATCTTCTCCATCTTGTATTATTTACCATCACATGTTCATCTGGTACATGGTGTGAAATGTTTTTTTACAAGCCACTATGATTATGTGAAACCAACAGAGGTTTAATAGATGAAAAAAAAAAACATGGAACATGCAACATGGAACAAATGCTTACAATTTAAAACAGCAGTATTAGCCGTCTACCAACTAACTGTAAAGCAATGCTGATGGCTGGATGTCATGAGTGTATAAACTGTACAATGGTAAAAATGTTTCAACTGATGCAAAATCTGCAATAACATGTCTTCTGTGGTGGTAGACAATGCGTGGCTATTAGTGATATTAGTAATGCTAAAAACATACTTTGCTGCAAACAAATGAAACTAAACTTCCCTTACTTGTGTGACAATTAAATTGACATACAGTCACAGGTGTGTATACAGTATATTGTCTATTTCACAGCATCACGGAATGTCATTATTGTGTGTAATGTACCAAAATATATATCTGTTCCGTTTGATATGGATAAATGTATTACTAAGTGGTCTTGTGACATGGAGTTTGGAGCACAACATGTATTTTACTTTAACAATTAATTTACTGTTCACTTTAATTAAAATCTATTATTATTAATATTTCTGAAAATTCCCATTGTCAGTTCAAAATATCGGTTTCTCTTTTTTGAGTTTTTATTTTGAAAATGTCACAATGTGAAGCTGTTTTAATTGCAGACTTATTGTCAAGAATAATCATATCTTTTGGTTTGTAACCAAATAAAAGTATGGAAAATTAAGTAAAAGCCCATTTGCAATAAGAAATTGAACACTAATGATAACAATATTAGCATCCACACCAACAGACGATAACGTGCATTAAGTTGATGCTTTAAAGGCTTGAGTGTGAAAGTCAGACAGATTCTGAGTACAGAGTACACCTTAAGTTGAAGTACCAAGTTTTTTTTAACAAGTACAATAGGCGTTAACATTAGAGGTCGACCGATTGATCAGTTTTGCCGATTAATCAGCACCGATAGTTGATTGCTGGAACTATTCGCAAAAATCCAGTTTTTCCAGGTTGCGTCCACTGCTGGAGCTGAGAAGCTCCGCTGTCATTAAACAGCACGAGAGCGACCTCTAGAGGTGAATCACTGACGGCACGTGCTGTTTGTTTTGACACGGAGGCTGCTTAAGATGCAGATTTAAAACAGACAACGAAACTCTGCATATATAGTAGGGCTGCACGATTAATCTACTGCGATTGTCATGCACATCTTGTCAGTAAAGCCGGTTCTGTGATTAGTAGTAAATCTGCATCACCTGCTTTTTAGATGGAGAAGCATTTACTACACAGAGCCGTAGTTCACTGACAAGCTGACAGACGATATAATCGTACAATTATGAAATCGAAGAAATTGTTTGCGATAATGACAGCTGTTTGCTAGGGGTGGGAATCACCAGAGACCTCACGATACGATATTATCACGATACAATATTATTGCGATTTTAAATATATTGCAATTTATTACCTTTTTCCAACTTCAGATTATGTCCCCAAAGGAAAACTTTGACAACATCTGTTTTAACTAAAAATAAACATTTCTCAGTTTATCTCACTTAAGTTTTATTGTTGCAGTGCAAAATGGGATTGTCAAGCAGACAAACTGACCAACACTTTCATGAAAACCTGTCATAAATTTTGTATGCACCTGGCAAACTCAACTATTTGTATTACAGTCTAATCTAGTCCACCTTAATTAAATGTAAACAGGTATGCACTGTTGTGCTACTACAGGTATTTTGAACAGTGCAACTTGAAATTGTACTAAAAAGTTGTGCAGACCATTCAGCAATTGGGGCATTTGAAAGTAAATTACGGTTCAATTTAAATTAAATTAAATAAAACATGTCGTCTTACATCTAGGGATGCACCGAAATGAAAATTCTGGGCCAAAACGGAAAACAAAAATTCTGGATGCACTTGGCCGAAAACCAAATACATTGCTTTGTAATGATTATTTATTATTTTATTAAATAATATTAAGTAATTTTGTAAGACTTTT
>NW_015505981.1:568403-583218 GCF_001515645.1 Sinocyclocheilus grahami | reverse complement strand
TATATATATATATATATATATATATATATATATATATATGTAGCCAATATTTTCGGTGCATCCCTACTTACATCCCCTCCTTGTTTACAAACCCAAACTAAGTCCATACATCCGATTTAAACACGGACAGGGCTTTCCTGATAACTTTCGGCGATGCCACCCTCTTTATTTTACTAACTTACTGCATGCTGAAGGTGACCCAGCTGACCTCACCAGAAAAAAAACTCAACACTACCATCTAGTGGATTGTAAAGAAATACATTTTATTATTCTACCAAATAGTATAATAAAAGATCGATACCTGGCGTCCGTGTATAGATACAGTATTGCTGCAGAAAATATCGCGATACTATGCTGTATCGATTTTTTCCCCCACCCCTACTGTTTGGGTAGCTTCTCGGTGAACTACGGCTCTGTGTAGTAAATGCTGCTTCATCTGAAAGCATGTGAAAATACCACATTTAATAACATGCTTTTACTCCAAACTCACTTCATAACGTCAGTCGAGTGTTTGAAATAAATCCTTCTGTGAGATGATGTGGCTTCTTTCACAGAATTAGGCACGCAAAATATTTAATAGTATTATAAGCAGTGATAAAGGCTGTCGATTAGTATTGCATAATAGATATACTTTATAATAATGAAAATTATAATAATAAGAACTCGGATAAACCATGTATTTCCATAGCCGTGTGTTTATTAGTCATGTTGAATCAATATAAGCATTTAAATCTTCTGTTTATTCAGGAACCGCTATAGGCATTTCCTGGGTCTTTTCTGCGGGGTGTATTTGGAGTTTCTGCAAAGTAAATAATGTGTTGTCTAAATGCTGCATTAGAAAGTAAGAACAGCAGTAGTATGTTTGCGGTCAAGGCTGAGAGGACACTAACATTAAAACCTCAAGCAGTTAAAACAATGTGACCAAAACACACACACGTACGACCCAAATATTTTGTCACGATTGTTACCATCTATTTGTATATCCAGCTGGTCGCATTAATGCTTTTGCTATCTAGTGAAGTTGCAGATTTAAAGCTAGTGAAATTAGACATTAGTGACATTAATGAACTATAGTATGAACTAACGTTAATGATCAATATGTAACTAATATTATTATTTATTTTTATTTTTTTAACCTTGGTTCAGTACGGTTTTCTTTTTTTTTTCTGGGAAATGTAAGTATTTGGCTTCAATAATTTACATGTTAGAAATATATGTGTAATAGTGCTGGGCGGTATGACCAAAAATGTATATTACGGTATTTTTCTAAATTATACCGGTTTCACGGTACATGACAGTATTTTTTTTTTTTCATGCATGACCGGGTGTTAACCATAACCATGCGCTGCTTCTCTGCCGCTCACTGCACAGAACAGACGCCGAGAGAGGTGACACTTCTCCGGGAATGATCAGGACAGTGGCTGTACTAAGCAAAGCGACGGTGAGTTGTGCACCTTTACACTAGAGTTTACGGTACGTCAAATCAAGGTGCGCTGCGCATCCATTGAGATGAGCTGAAAAAAAGCACACAGATCTCTTGACGGAGAGTGAAACTCTGAAGCGCTCAGTCAGAGTTCGGCGAGTAAAAATATATCTGTGCTAAACTTATAATTAGCCTCCAACTTACATACTGGCGATTAAAATCTGAGAATTTATTAGCCATTGGCTAATATCAGTTATCATTTAGTCGCCCAGAGTGAAGATTCAGTCGCACATGCGAGTGATTTACTCGCAATGTAGAGGGTTGCAAATGCTCAAAGTGACTCTCAGAGGGAGTCAGAGCAGTTCTGGAGATGTTGTTCGTGTATTTATGTCCTCATGTAGTGAGACGACAGAAGCTGAAATCACAGCGAGCATCGCACACTTTGTATGTGTAGAAAACAAAACCTTGCGTCTGTGCCATTTACATACAGAGAGATACGCAGAACATGCTGGATTCATATTTAAATAGTATTTTTGCGGCTTAATATTTACAGATAGTAGTCCATATTGTGACTATTTAAGTGTACTGACCTTCTTTTGATTAATTCATCCAAACATTCCATTTATATGACTGGATTCCGCGATTCTGTCCGCGTTTTCCGCATCGCGGAAATCATAGATAATACTGAGGTGTTTTACAACTTCAGTGTAATGTTAGTGGATTGTGATTTATTGCAACTTAAGCAACGTCTGCTGCTGCCTTACCTTTGAGAGACAACTGATGTGTGATCACTGAAGCAGCTCCAGTTAGCAAGTGCTTTCGGAGTGAGAGTGAATTCGGCATTGATTGATCGGACTCGTGACTCCCAACAAATCAGATGGGCGGTGGGCGGAGATTGCTTTAGGCCAGAAAGTGGTGAGTTCTGACCGGCTGCATCAGAGCCAAATAGCGCGTTTCAAAATTTAATTATTTTATCGGCGAATCGGTTTTGAAAATGACCGATACGATAATAAAAAATGCTTAATATCGGCGCCGATTAACGGTCGACCCCTAACACCAACTATACTGTGATATAGAGCCTTACCATGAATTAAAATGACTCATACTAGTATATAAAATTGTGACTGTACCACACACCTTTGGTTCTCAATATGATTTAAGCATAAAATGTGAGCTTACCTTGCTAATATTCAAGGATGCTAGAGGAGGAGGAGTCTCAGTGCGGTCATTAATAACATCCACATTTGAAACATAGGCTAAGTTAACCAAGATGACGTCACTGAGGTTAGGCTTACCGCTGGAGGAAGGACATTCTGGGAGGAGAAGGGTTAAGGAAAAACCAAACGAAGACATGAAGTCAAGATTATGTCGAGAGAAAAAAAAAGAAAAAAAAAAGACAAATAGCTAGCTGTTAAAACCTTTTTTTGGGAAATCAGCACTTCCTTCTGCTGCTCAGATTCAACAGTCCCCACAAGTTTAGATAATTATTTTAAGGCCCATACACAAAACGAGTAAAGAGTCAAAATAGAAAATATAACAAATGAAACCAATATGAGTAACTGGTTGAGCAAGCCCACAAAACATAACACAGCGGGGGGAAAAAGTGACAAATGACAGGCTGAATACGTCAAAGAATCAAACCATCAAAGGTCACACTTAAGTGGGATTTCTAGATATATGAAGGTCAACCGCTTGTGTGCCAAGCAGACTAACTCATTAATCACTATGAACAAGTCAAAATCAGACTCCATCTTTGTAGACACCAGAAAAACTCACAAACACATTCCCCAGATGCTGCTTCGCCATCCAATCTATCCTTAAAATCAATGCATACTGATATTTTATTCATGGATTTCTAAAGCCTCTAAATGATCCACATGATGAAAACTTTGCTGAAAAACCTGTTGCACACAAAATCTACATGCCTTCTGTCATCTCAATGATACTTCACTTAAAAAGTAAAGCACCTTTTAGAATAATTGTAAAAAAAAGTCCACTTTCAGGTTGTGGGTCACGTCTTTTTGTAATGAAATCTTTTATTTTTTTGTGTGTGGTAATCCTAAGAATAATTTGTCATTAACATAGCAAAATGAACATTTACTGGACTCAAAGTTTACAATCACCATCCATACAAATTTTTTTTTTTCTAATGTTAAAATGTAGCAAATATGATCATCATCATCAGGCTTTAGATTTGTTCATCTCTCAATCAACACTGGATCGCATGGCATTATATATTTTGAAACTACTTGATCATAAAACCAAGACGTATAATTGGCAGATATAGAGTAACAACTGATATTTATATCATTTTAGCTATATAACCAGTCTGTAATAAAGATCTCATTGATTTGCATTACAAGCATCAGACTTTCATTCACTTTTTGGTCATATAAATATCGACATCTGCACCAAATTGCATATTTTTGCTCAGTTTGAGCCTCTGAATAAAACAGGTGTTTTTCCTCCTTCCGGATGGGCTTAATATTCTCACAGCATCATCAGTATTGTATAAAGCGCTACACAAATAAAGGTGACTTGACATCATACTATCTGAGCAATAATAGCCTGATGTATTAAATATGATACAGAGCGTGCAAACTTTAATTTAGATTTTTATAACTATATTACAGGCATAAACCCTTAAAGACATGTTATATAGGCAGTACTTTCCAAAACACAATGATTTTGTTAAAAAGCCTGAATCTTGCACACATGCCAGGTCACAGGGTGTCAACACTCATCTGGTCTGATATATAACTCATCTGAGAACAGTAGAGCTAGATACCTCATGTATTGAGAAAACCAAGTGGCTGATACTCAGCCTGGCGTATTTTCCCTAAATAACACTTAATGAAAAACAAAGAAACGATATTGTGTGTTACGTGTCCTGTGAGAGCTGCCATTATTGCACTGGAAAGACATTAGCTTAGCGCGCATGCTAATACTGTCGGTGGCGAGGACATGCTAATCAACACGCTAACCACAAACAACACTTCTCTAATACGCTTCCAACTATGCACCCACATCAAATCAACTTAGCAAAAGAGAACCCAAGCGAAAACAACACAGAAAGTAAATAAAGCAAGAACAGGCGTTGAATGAGGCGACTAGCGCACACATAAACACGCTCGCACGGAGCCTCAGTTCACAGTACGGCCGTTTAAACGCACATATGCGAGGAATCAAGGATACTCAAAGTCAGCATCTTGGACGGGTAATCGAAAGCTACCACCTCTCCCTGCAAACGTTGGCCTAAACAGGTGAGGCAAGAGACATGGCTCCCGACACTGAAATACTCCCCCGGTCCAGGAGCCGCCATCTTCTCCGCCAGGGAAACCGGAGCGCGAGCTTTACGTAAACGCATGCGGCGGCGTGGCGACGTACGACGCAGAGGCACGTCAGGTGACAGGAAAGGGACCAGTTTATTGTTTCTTTCTTTTTAACCCCTTAACTGTCACCCCCATTTTAAATGCATTTAAAGTGATCATATACGCATATGAGTCAAAGACAGGATGTCTCATTTTGGTGTCCGAATCAAATGCAATTTACAAATGATTTGCAAGTGATTTTATACTCGCATAAAACATATTAAACGCAAGTAAAGTCTACTTTAATTTTTCAAATAACTGTTGTGAAAATAACGTTAAAATATGGGTGAACGGATTCAGTGTAACGGATATATTCTGACCTGTACTTATTAAAATATATAAAAGAATAAGTGATCATATTATATTTTAAATTATTAAAAAACGTATTGCTGACGAATGGATAAAACCTAGTAATATTTACATTATTTGTATTTATTAAGATTATTTTAGTTCTCAGTCACATGATTTCACATGTTGACATTTTATGTTAGGATCCTGTTTGGCGAGAGGCCTTATTGGTGGATCGGACATTCTGGATTGTTTTCTAAAAACCCACCAAAAGTCCAGCAGTTCCTGTCTACCTGTGAGACCGGCCCAGGTAAAGCAGCAAAGCAAACCTCCTTATCACACATCACTTTACCTGAACCGTTTCCGGATGTGAAGACATTTGAAACGAGCTGCTGACTGACCGATTCCTCGTCTGTCTCTCTCAGGCAGTCCGTCCGGTCATGCCATGGTCACTGGTGCTGTCTGGTGGGTGGTCGTCTCTTTCCTGGCCTCCTTCTTTCACACTCGCACAGGCAGGTCTGTCTTTAAGGCTCTCGTGATATAATAGAAATGTTAGTTATTCATATGTGAAACTAACTCAATTATCTCTCTCTAACAGTAAGATATTAGCTGCAGTGCCGTATCTGTTGTATGCAGTATTTTTGGCATGTGTAGGCCTCTCTCGAATCTTCATCTTAGCTCACTTCCCACATCAAGTCATTGCAGGTCTTCTGGCAGGTCAGAACTTATTATATTATATTATATTATATTATTATATTATATTATATTTGTATCTTCATGCACTCTCTCCACAGGGGTCTTGCTGGGGGTTTTTCTGAACAGGACTGTGCCTGAATGTCGCCCTCTGCTGTTCTTCTTTCGCTTCAGCTTGACTTTGCTCCTTGGAGCTCTTCTAATGCATGGTGCCCTGCAAAAGATTGGGGTTGATCTTTCTTGGTGGGTACAGTGTTATATTGAGTAAAAAATTTTATGAAAACATTACATTTATTTAGTTTAAAACATTTATTTTCTATATTTTCTCATTTGTTATAATTAAATGACAAATCTGTCTACCCTTAATCATAACATATTGGGCCTCAAACTTATCACACACACACATATATAAATATATATATATATATATATATTTATATTGCATATTTGTATTAGCAGTGCCAGGTAGTAACTGGTTAAATGTAATCTGGATTACTTAATCAGATTCCAAAAATGAACTACTTATTAATATAATTGATAATATTAGTAATTATTATTTTTAAATAATTTTATTATTCAAAAGATTACCTTTTTTAATAAGTCATAGATTTTTTTATTTTTAAGGTTTATTGTAAAATTATTTATTGTACATTTGTATGAGATATTAATCATTACTTTTCATCAGCTCACAAACCTCCTGCATTTCCTTCATGTTGCTGACAAAGATGGAATACGTTTTCTTTCTTTATATTTTATATAGATATTTTTTATATAGAATTTATATTTTTATATAGAATAGAAATCTGTCAAATCAATGTGATAAATGAGTTTGGTCAAAAGTTATCAAAAAGTAATCTGAATACATTACCTAAAATGTGTCATCTAATATATTACTAACTACAGTTTTCGTCATGTAATTTGTAATCAGTAACAGTAATCTACCCAGCACTGTATGTTAATGAGGCTTTATCTTTATGAACAATTCTTAAAGGTGACATATCATGAAAATCTGACTTTTCCAGGTTGTAAGTGCTATAATCAGGTCCCGGTGCATCTACCAACCAAGGAAACGTGAAAAAGATGAACCCAGGAACTTTGTTTTGGGACGACTTTTTCTGCAAGCGTCTGAGAAAACGAGCGCGTCTGATTTCGCTTCCTTGGTGACGAGGCAAAGGGATCTCATTATAATATTACCGCCTCTTAATCTGCACGTTCCACCCACGGCACCGTCATTTGACTTCGCAAGCGACAGCGGTGTACTAGTTCTAATGCCATGGAGAAAGTTTGAGCAAAACATGCGAACTGTTCTGTGTTTGTCTGCACAGACGAGCACAGAACACTGTTTAGAGTCCCAGCCTCAGAGGAGACAACAGAGCAGTGCATTTATTGATTTATTAACTGTATATTACGCTGCTGCCACACAGATCTAAAATAAACATGTGATTTATTTTCCAGCTGTTTACCTTCACAGACATAACCCACTGTTTCTGTAACTCGTGTGTTTTTAACGTAAACTTAGGGGCATAATATGTCTCCTTTAAACTCTGAACCGCAGGTCTATCTCACTGGCTAAGAGGTGGTGCTCTCGCTCCGAGTGGATCCGTATGGACACGGCGCCCTTCTCCTCTCTGAACCGTGATGCCGGGGTTCTGCTGGGACTAGGACTTGCACAGTACTGGAAGCCAGGGGGATGGGCTCTTCCATGGGTTCCCAGGACTCTCTGTCTGGCCCTCTCGTCCATAGCCCTCCACTACATCAACAGTTTCCCAGTGCCCACCGTTCCTCCACTTCTCTTCTACTCCCTGTTTTTTCTCAAATACAGCATTGTGCCGCAGGTGGTCATGGTGTTGGTGCCAGGATTTGTGCATCTTCTCACAGCCAAACCCAAGAGGGAGTAAAAGTGAATGTCGCAGCTTTTGGTGTTTGAACCAGCCATCAAAACAGAAAGCTCTTGACACAAAAAGAACCATCAGCTTGAAGATCAATCATACATGGAGTTCTGTTTGAGCTTTAAAGAATGTTTTTGGAGCAGACGTGAAAAGGATTGCTGCACTGCATAAACATGTAGTTTGTGCCAAAGAAAGTCTTGAGTAAAAATGTTTCTTGTTGCTGTTGTTCTTTGATGATTCTTTTAAAAAGTACTTTGTAGAAGGCTGTTCTACTTCTGTTGGGTTTTTTTTTTTTAACTCTTAAGTTACTTGAATTGTCTCTTCTTGTTTAGAAACCAAAATATTTTTTTGGTTATAATAAACTTGCTTATAAGCAAAAACAACATTTTCTGTGAAGAAACACCACGTTTTTCCAGCATTTGCTAATTATGATTCTGAGGTGTTTTAGATAGTTGCTTAGGTGTTTAGAGTGGTGTTCAAAAAAGGTTCAGGTCTCTGGTCCATAGATATGGTTAGAAGATTTTTATCATTTTCCAGGTGAAAATCAAGTTTGATCACATAGAAATGTAATAGTCTCTTCTCAACAGCTAGTATGATATGAGGTATCATACATGACTGTTTAAAGGAATAGTTCACCCCAAAATGAACATTTTCTCAAAATGTAGTCACCCTCAGACCATCCAAGATGTAGAGGAGTTTGTTTTTTCATCAGATTTGGAGAAATGTGGCATTCCATCACTTGCTCACCAATGGATGCTCTGCAGTGAATGGGTGCCATCAAAATGAGAATCCAAACAGCTGATAAAAACATCACAATATATAAACATGCAGCTTCTCACTTCATAAGACGTTAATTGTTGGACTGGAGTGGTGTGGATTACTTGTGGATTATTGTGATGTTTTTATCAGCTGTTTGGGCTCTCATTCTGACGGCACCCATTCACTGCAGAGCATCCATTGCTGAACAAGTGCGAGCAAGTCTGATAAAACAAACTCATGAAAATCTGGGTGACTTGGGGGTGAATACATATTTTTATTTTTGGGCGAACTATTCCTTGAATATATGATACTGGTTTTGATTAAATGGTTTGATTATTAGCAGTTAACGTGTAACATCTGAATATAAAGTACAGTCAAACCACAATAAAAGGAATATTAGGAGCTCGACCAGTGTTATACATTTCTTATATTGAAACTATTAATAAGCATAAACCATACAAAAAGGACAAGTGACATGATAAAAACACATTCTGGTTTATTGAAGTCATTAAACGTTATCACAGCGCTCTGAAAGCTCACATTTACAGACGAGAAATTCTGCTTAGCAAGCAAGTACATTAAAATCAACTCAAATCTAACTGAAAGATAAAAAGAATGGCCAAACCCTTCAGAGGTAAATGTCACGTCTCTACTGTTGAGTTTGGTGGAGATGAGTGTGAGATTTCTTTTTTCGTCGGTTGTGAACTTTATTTCTGTTTAGTTCTTCTATTGGAGACATATGGCAGATTCACGAATGTCTGCAGCTGTTTACCTTCACAGACATAACCCACTGTTTCTGTAACTCGTGTGTTTTTAACGTAAACTTAGGGGCATAATATGTCTCCTTTAAACTCTGAACCGCAGGTCTATCTCACTGGCTAAGAGGTGGTGCTCTCGCTCCGAGTGGATCCGTATGGACACGGCGCCCTTCTCCTCTCTGAACCGTGATGCCGGGGTTCTGCTGGGACTAGGACTTGCACAGTACTGGAAGCCAGGGGGATGGGCTCTTCCATGGGTTCCCAGGACTCTCTGTCTGGCCCTCTCGTCCATAGCCCTCCACTACATCAACAGTTTCCCAGTGCCCACCGTTCCTCCACTTCTCTTCTACTCCCTGTTTTTTCTCAAATACAGCATTGTGCCGCAGGTGGTCATGGTGTTGGTGCCAGGATTTGTGCATCTTCTCACAGCCAAACCCAAGAGGGAGTAAAAGTGAATGTCGCAGCTTTTGGTGTTTGAACCAGCCATCAAAACAGAAAGCTCTTGACACAAAAAGAACCATCAGCTTGAAGATCAATCATACATGGAGTTCTGTTTGAGCTTTAAAGAATGTTTTTGGAGCAGACGTGAAAAGGATTGCTGCACTGCATAAACATGTAGTTTGTGCCAAAGAAAGTCTTGAGTAAAAATGTTTCTTGTTGCTGTTGTTCTTTGATGATTCTTTTAAAAAGTACTTTGTAGAAGGCTGTTCTACTTCTGTTGGGTTTTTTTTTTTTAACTCTTAAGTTACTTGAATTGTCTCTTCTTGTTTAGAAACCAAAATATTTTTTTGGTTATAATAAACTTGCTTATAAGCAAAAACAACATTTTCTGTGAAGAAACACCACGTTTTTCCAGCATTTGCTAATTATGATTCTGAGGTGTTTTAGATAGTTGCTTAGGTGTTTAGAGTGGTGTTCAAAAAAGGTTCAGGTCTCTGGTCCATAGATATGGTTAGAAGATTTTTATCATTTTCCAGGTGAAAATCAAGTTTGATCACATAGAAATGTAATAGTCTCTTCTCAACAGCTAGTATGATATGAGGTATCATACATGACTGTTTAAAGGAATAGTTCACCCCAAAATGAACATTTTCTCAAAATGTAGTCACCCTCAGACCATCCAAGATGTAGAGGAGTTTGTTTTTTCATCAGATTTGGAGAAATGTGGCATTCCATCACTTGCTCACCAATGGATGCTCTGCAGTGAATGGGTGCCATCAAAATGAGAATCCAAACAGCTGATAAAAACATCACAATATATAAACATGCAGCTTCTCACTTCATAAGACGTTAATTGTTAGACTGGAGTGGTGTGGATTACTTGTGGATTATTGTGATGTTTTTATCAGCTGTTTGGGCTCTCATTCTGACGGCACCCATTCACTGCAGAGCATCCATTGCTGAACAAGTGCGAGCAAGTCTGATAAAACAAACTCATGAAAATCTGGGTGACTTGGGGGTGAATACATATTTTTATTTTTGGGCGAACTATTCCTTGAATATATGATACTGGTTTTGATTAAATGGTTTGATTATTAGCAGTTAACGTGTAACATCTGAATATAAAGTACAGTCAAACCACAATAAAAGGAATATTAGGAGCTCGACCAGTGTTATACATTTCTTATATTGAAACTATTAATAAGCATAAACCATATAAAAAGGACAAGTGACATGATAAAAACACATTCTGGTTTATTGAAGTCATTAAACGTTATCACAGCGCTCTGAAAGCTCACATTTACAGACGAGAAATTCTGCTTAGCAAGCAAGTACATTAAAATCAACTAAAATCTAACTGAAAGATAAAAAGAATGGCCAAACCCTTCAGAGGTAAATGTCACGTCTCTACTGTTGAGTTTGGTGGAGATGAGTGTGAGATTTCTTTTTTCGTCGGTTGTGAACTTTATTTCTGTTTAGTTCTTCTATTGGAGACATATGGCAGATTCACGAATGTCTGTGTATGTCGAATTCAGAGGTGAATGGGGGATAAATCATGCGTCAGGTTATGTACAGCAAAAATAACTTGCACTGAAAAACCACACCACCCTAAAGAGGCTCTTGACAAGCCCACATCAGAGTCCTGTGTTCTCAAGTGTTCTTTATTTAGCTTTTCCCCAAAGTTGACCACGGGGCATCTCTCAATTCAAGCAAGTTTACACTGACAGCAACAGAAAGGTGAATATGGTTGCCTTTAAGACAAGCTGTCTAGATACCGGTCCATATACTGTATTTTTGAGAAGATCTGACCAAAGCCACATTTAAGCTCGGCATGTTAATAGTATTGCAATCTGAAGCAGAGAACTTCAAAAGGAACTAGCTGAATATTGTATTTTTACACGACAAATACACTATTTCAAAACAGCTGGTTTACTTTTCGGTAGTGTGTGACGCCACTGAACTGTTTTTGACATGTGAGGCTCATCAAGTCTTTGTCACGCTGCATTTAGCGACGCATTTGCAAAGGAGAGCAGGATTTTGTATGCATGAACACATTTGGCCACTATATACAGCAAGTACACTGCGCTCTATAAAGGCTGTTATATACACTTTTTAATATCTTTTTAAAAACATAATTTTGCTCTTTTATATTATTGTTCATTCATTTGCTTGAAAAATTAGAATTGCACCAAGGACAATAACTGCTATTTGTTTTCTAGTAGTACAGCTAATCACAGGTTATTTTCCAGTGTTCACCGAACGTTTGTTAGTAAGGACGTCCCGTCCCAGATCCAAAAAAACTAAACAACACAACAACAACAAAAAACATCTCCAGCCCCTCAATATTCACATTCCATACAATCCTTACAAATGAATAAAGTGCTCTCTTTCTTCATAATGCACAGACAGTCAGTGCAGACCAAAGTTACGAATAAAAGTTTAAAAGTTAAAACAAACATACTTCACTTGATATACTGACGCTTCTTAGAACAATAAAGAAACTGAAAAAAAGAGAAGAAATTCTATTACTATCTTGCAAACGCCCCTGAAACTTTGTGTTGCGTAGTATACATACTGTAGAGTTCATAAGACGTCTATGGTGTGATACATTCTTCAACTTGAAATACGGCAGGATTGCCACTCCAGTACTTGGTAGTTAACTGAACTCATTTTGTAAATAAAGACTAAGCCGTATCCACAAAATGTGAGGGTTACTTGAAAATCATATTAAGCTTATTCCCAAAAAAATTGTTTAAACTAATATTATTGCCACACTACAACTGGGAATTTTGACAGAAACCATATTTCTGCTTGGGAGCCAGAAATGTAAGGTAATAACTGTAAAGACAATAATCTCTGGTCATAAGCTCATTATTTTGAAATCATTATTTTTTTAAATATTTGATACCGTTTCCAAAAGCCCAAATCAATAAATACGAAATTAAAGACAAAAAGAAAACAAAATAAACCTGACAGGAAAGCTGCTTCAATATTTCTATACATCATATAACTTAATTATAAATATTCCTCTTTTCCTTCTATAACTACAACTTAGTTTTTCTGAATCAGATTTTCACTTTTTACAGTATTGAACAATTCAACAATGTTATGTTCAGAAAGCCTAGCAAATCTGTTTAGGTTCGTTGGGAAGAGAGAGAGTAGGATTAGGTGAGGAAGGAATGCGTTCAACACATAGATTGCCAGTTTCATATCCGCTTTAGTGCTGGGAACAATGGCAAGACACACTATTCCTCTGTATGTGGCCTCTGCTGTGGAACGTCAATAAATGTGCTTTCTTATATAATGTGCAGAGCTTTAAAGAACATTTACTTTAACATACTGTATTCTAATACTCCAAAAGGGTGCTGTCTGAGTTTTTACCAACAGATTGAGTTGACCTAAAGTAGGCACATGTATTTGTACACAGGTATTTGTAACACTGTTTTTTAGTTAATTAAAAGTATTTCTCCTGTGCAGTTTCATCTACTTGAAATACTGGCTTTAATAACCTGCACCTACACAGTCCCTTACGTAAGACCTGACACAAACATTCACTGTCACTCACACCTTTGTGCCCACCCTTTTGGGTGCCTGTTAAACATTTGACTCCACAAAGGGTCTCTTTGGTTTGATGGGCGAGGTGGGACCTTGTCTGGCATCACGGGAAAGCTGGCGGTACATGTTCTCCTGGTACGCCTGTGCCACGGGCATTGTCCGTGCCACCTTAACATCCTGGTACGTTGGTGCCTGGCTCACTCGCTCCAGGAAGTCTCGATCACGGGCTCCTCCATTGGCAAGCTTGCCCAGGGAGGATGGCTGCGGCTGGGCATAGTACTCTTCCTCTAGCATGTGTCCATTTTGGGCATTATTGGTCTTATTGTAGTAGGCAATATTGCCTAGAGATGTAGGTGGGCTGTAGGAGGAAGCTGTGGAGGCTTGGTGGATCAAATTACCAGGCGACGTGGGGCTAGTGATAACCGATTCCAGAGATGACACAGGCCAGGCCCGGGAAGGCTGGTGAAGGTACTGCTGCTGAGTCCTTGCGGTCTTGTCAATGATGCCCATAAATGGAGTGGTCCGGGATCGGGCGGGCTCACCCGAGTACAGTCCGCTCTGAGAGGGTGAGAGGGTAGATGGCTCGTCAAAGCTTCGTTCATATGCAGCCTGCAGCGGAATTTCCATTTGGGCCATGGAGGAGGAAGGCCTGAAGCCAGGGGCGAGATTGCAGCTGGAACCTGAGGAGATATTACTGCTAGATGGGGAGAAGCGAAGATTTACACTCTGGGAGTGGATCAGTGGTCTGGGGGTCGATACATGTTTTAGGTCACTTGTATTAGCACTGATAGGTCTGCGCACTAGGTGGGGGATCTCTGGAGAGCCCAGTTGGCATGGTGGCAGAACAGAGGCTGCCACTGCTCTCTCAAGTTCATGCTTGGAGACAGGATAGTATGCAGCTGACTGACTACGGCTTATCTGGGGGGTTTGGCTGAAGCGCATGCCTCCGGGTCCCCCTGTAGCTGAACGATAGGCTGAAGCAGGACGCTGAGGGATCTCATCTTTCCCCAAGTTTGACTCCAAAACCCCAGCAGGCCCACCTCGGCCCCCATGCTGACACAGAGCTCCCACACTAAGGCTGGATTGCACTTGAGACATTGACCGGCCATCCAATGAGGGCTGGTACACCAGCCTTGGCTCTCGATCTCTCTCCCTGTCCACATCCATAGAACTGCCCTGGTACCTACTGCTGAGTGGATGTGCCAACTGGCTGTACATACTGTTACTGGGCTGGTTAGTGCGGACGATCTGTGCCATAGAGGGCTGCAGGCGAAGACCCTGAACCTGGTGGTGCTGACTGGTCTGAGAGCTCTGGGAAGGTTGCGACTGGAGTTGGAAGGATCGCTGGCTGCTCATCTTCAACAGTGGCGATTTAGGGCGGCTTGGTAAAGGATCCTGTTGGTAGCGGACTGGAGAGCCAGACTGGGAACGATATAGACACACACTCTCAATTGGAGGGCTACCTCTGAATGGAACCCCACGCCTAAGAGGAGATGGCGGAGGACTCTGGTAGTCCATCCCCTGGTTCCCTCCACTGCCCATGGGTGGAGGGCTGAACCGGTAGGAGGACTGATGGGCTGGCGAGGTGTGGGGTGGACTCTGGTGGTAGTGGGAGTTCTGATGTGTTGGAGAGATACA
>NW_015505981.1:522741-567564 GCF_001515645.1 Sinocyclocheilus grahami | reverse complement strand
ATTCTGGTTTATTGAAGTCATTAAACGTTATCACAGCGCTCTGAAAGCTCACATTTACAGACGAGAAACTCTGCTTAGCAAGCAAGTGCATGAAAATCAACTCAAATCCAACTGAAAGATAAAAAGAATGGCCAAACCCTTCAGAGGTAAATGTCACGTCTCTACTGTTGAGTTTGGTGGAGATGAGTGTGAGATTTCTTTTTTCGTCGGTTGTGAACTTTATTTCTGTTTAGTTCTTCTATTGGAGACATATGGCAGATTCACGAATGTCTGTGTATGTCGAATTCAGAGGTGAATGGGGGATAAATCATGCGTCAGGTTATGTACAGCAAAAATAACTTGCACTGAAAAACCACACCACCCTAAAGAGGCTCTTGACAAGCCCACATCAGAGTCCTGTGTTCTCAAGTGTTCTTTATTTAGCTTTTCCCCAAAGTTGACCATGAGGCATTTCTCGATTCAAGCTTTCACACTTACAGCAATAGGAAGGTGAGTATGGTTGCCTTTAAGACAAGCTGTCTAGATACCGGTCCATATACTGTATTTTTGAGAAGATCTGACCAAAGCCACATTTAAGCTCCGCATGTTAATACTATCGCATTCTGAAGCAGAGGACCTCAAAAGGAACTAGCTCAATATTGTATTTTTACACGACAAATACACTATTTCAAAACAGCTGGTTTACTTTTCGGTAGTGTGTGACGCCACTGAACTGTTTTTGACATGTGAGGCTCATCAAGTCTTTGTCACGCTGCATTTAGCGACGCATTTGCAAAGGAGAGCAGGATTTTGTATGCATGAACACATTTGGCCACTATATACAGCAAGTACACTGCGCTCTATAAAGGCTGTTATATACACTTTTTAATATCTTTTTAAAAACATAATTTTGCTCTTTTATATTATTGTTCATTCATTTGCTTGAAAAATTAGAATTGCACCAAGGACAATAACTGCTATTTGTTTTCTAGTAGTACAGCTAATCACAGGTTATTTTCCAGTGTTCACCGAACGTTTGTTAGTAAGGACGTCCCGTCCCAGATCCAAAAAAACTAAACAACACAACAACAACAAAAAACATCTCCAGCCCCTCAATATTCACATTCCATACAATCCTTACAAATGAATAAAGTGCTCTCTTTCTTCATAATGCACAGACAGTCAGTGCAGACCAAAGTTACGAATAAAAGTTTAAAAGTTAAAACAAACATACTTCACTTGATATACTGACGCTTCTTAGAACAATAAAGAAACTGAAAAAAAGAGAAGAAATTCTATTACTATCTTGCAAACGCCCCTGAAACTTTGTGTTGCGTAGTATACATACTGTAGAGTTCATAAGACGTCTATGGTGTGATACATTCCTCCACTTGAAATACGTCTGGATTGGCACTCCAGTACTTTGTAAATAATTTTTTAATTTTGTAAATAAAGACTTAGCGATATCCACAAAATGCGAGGGTTACTTGAAAATCACATTAAGCTTATTCCCACGAAAGTGCTTTGAACTTATATTATTGCCACTCTACATCTGTGAATTTTGACACAAGCAATATTCCTGCTCGGGAGTCAGAACTGTAAGGTAATAACTGTAAAGATAATAATCTCCAGTCAATAAACTCTGAATCATTATTTTGAAAATATCTGATACCATTTCCAAAAGTCCAAATCAATAGATACAAAATTAAAGAGAAAACAAAATAAACCTGACACAAAATCCGCTTTAATATTTCTATACATCATATAACTTAATTATAAATATTCCTCTTTTCCTTCTATAACTACAACTTAGTTTTTCTGAATCAGATTTTCACTTTTTACAGTATTGAACAATTCAACAATGTTATGTTCAGAAAGCCTAGCAAATCTGTTTAGGTTCGTTGGGAAGAGAGAGAGTAGGATTAGGTGAGGAAGGAATGCGTTCAACACATAGATTGCCAGTTTCATATCCGCTTTAGTGCTGGGAACAATGGCAAGACACACTATTCCTCTGTATGTGGCCTCTGCTGTGGAACGTCAATAAATGTGCTTTCTTATATAATGTGCAGAGCTTTAAAGAACATTTACTTTAACATACTGTATTCTAATACTCCAAAAGGGTGCTGTCTGAGTTTTTACCAACAGATTGAGTTGACCTAAAGTAGGCACATGTATTTGTACACAGGTATTTGTAACACTGTTTTTTAGTTAATTAAAAGTATTTCTCCTGTGCAGTTTCATCTACTTGAAATACTGGCTTTAATAACCTGCACCTACACAGTCCCTTACGTAAGACCTGACACAAACATTCACTGTCACTCACACCTTTGTGCCCACCCTTTTGGGTGCCTGTTAAACATTTGACTCCACAAAGGGTCTCTTTGGTTTGATGGGCGAGGTGGGACCTTGTCTGGCATCACGGGAAAGCTGGCGGTACATGTTCTCCTGGTACGCCTGTGCCACGGGCATTGTCCGTGCCACCTTAACATCCTGGTACGTTGGTGCCTGGCTCACTCGCTCCAGGAAGTCTCGATCACGGGCTCCTCCATTGGCAAGCTTGCCCAGGGAGGATGGCTGCGGCTGGGCATAGTACTCTTCCTCTAGCATGTGTCCATTTTGGGCATTATTGGTCTTATTGTAGTAGGCAATATTGCCTAGAGATGTAGGTGGGCTGTAGGAGGAAGCTGTGGAGGCTTGGTGGATCAAATTACCAGGCGACGTGGGGCTAGTGATAACCGATTCCAGAGATGACACAGGCCAGGCCCGGGAAGGCTGGTGAAGGTACTGCTGCTGAGTCCTTGCGGTCTTGTCAATGATGCCCATAAATGGAGTGGTCCGGGATCGGGCGGGCTCACCCGAGTACAGTCCGCTCTGAGAGGGTGAGAGGGTAGATGGCTCGTCAAAGCTTCGTTCATATGCAGCCTGCAGCGGAATTTCCATTTGGGCCATGGAGGAGGAAGGCCTGAAGCCAGGGGCGAGATTGCAGCTGGAACCTGAGGAGATATTACTGCTAGATGGGGAGAAGCGAAGATTTACACTCTGGGAGTGGATCAGTGGTCTGGGGGTCGATACATGTTTTAGGTCACTTGTATTAGCACTGATAGGTCTGCGCACTAGGTGGGGGATCTCTGGAGAGCCCAGTTGGCATGGTGGCAGAACAGAGGCTGCCACTGCTCTCTCAAGTTCATGCTTGGAGACAGGATAGTATGCAGCTGACTGACTACGGCTTATCTGGGGGGTTTGGCTGAAGCGCATGCCTCCGGGTCCCCCTGTAGCTGAACGATAGGCTGAAGCAGGACGCTGAGGGATCTCATCTTTCCCCAAGTTTGACTCCAAAACCCCAGCAGGCCCACCTCGGCCCCCATGCTGACACAGAGCTCCCACACTAAGGCTGGATTGCACTTGAGACATTGACCGGCCATCCAATGAGGGCTGGTACACCAGCCTTGGCTCTCGATCTCTCTCCCTGTCCACATCCATAGAACTGCCCTGGTACCTACTGCTGAGTGGATGTGCCAACTGGCTGTACATACTGTTACTGGGCTGGTTAGTGCGGACGATCTGTGCCATAGAGGGCTGCAGGCGAAGACCCTGAACCTGGTGGTGCTGACTGGTCTGAGAGCTCTGGGAAGGTTGCGACTGGAGTTGGAAGGATCGCTGGCTGCTCATCTTCAACAGTGGCGATTTAGGGCGGCTTGGTAAAGGATCCTGTTGGTAGCGGACTGGAGAGCCAGACTGGGAACGATATAGACACACACTCTCAATTGGAGGGCTACCTCTGAATGGAACCCCACGCCTAAGAGGAGATGGCGGAGGACTCTGGTAGTCCATCCCCTGGTTCCCTCCACTGCCCATGGGTGGAGGGCTGAACCGGTAGGAGGACTGATGGGCTGGCGAGGTGTGGGGTGGACTCTGGTGGTAGTGGGAGTTCTGATGTGTTGGAGAGATACACGGGGAGGTGGACTGGTAACTATGATGGGTAGGAGATGACATGGAGGAGGAGCTTGGGTGGAACTCAAAGGCCTGCCCTCCAGATAGGTAGCCAGTGTCATGATGGCCCGGAGAAAGGGGTGGACTACGTATAATGGCAAGGCTCGAAGCATTCGAGCGAATATCAGAAGCAAGACCAATAGACACAGCCTCTAGCTCTTGTTCCAGGAAGTCATCATCCTCAAACAAGTCTTGGACAGGCTCCATGTCATCCAGTCTTGGCTCAGGGGGAGGGGTATGATGAGGGGGCTCCTCATCTTCCTCCACTGGTAAGGGAGATGGTGGTGGGGATGGAGGAGGCTCAAGCTCTGGCTCCTCTGATTGGGTAACTTGCCTGTACTCCTCATCCACGCGCTGAAGGAGACGCTGGATTTCACGATTGTTGGGACACAGCATTATGGCTTCCCTCAGGTCATCTAGTGCTTCAGCGAATTGCCTATAAAGCGGCAATGGAAATATTAAGCCACCCTTAAGTAACTTGATCCGTAAGGAAAGAAAATAATGGAAGAACCCTACCTGCTGCTACGCTTGGCACGGGCTCTAGCATAGAATGCCTCATAAGACTTAGGCTTCAGTTCCAGAGCCTTGGTAGCAAACTCTTCCGCCATACCAAAGTCCTGGAACCAAGAAAGTGTGTTCAGTCAAATCTATTTCATTTTTGTAATTTGGGGGTTGACATTTCATTAGTTTGCCCAGTTGTACTAGACATATATCAGCAAGGTTCTCACGACATGCTGCATACTGCAGTTACAATATTACAGCATCACACAAGATTTATAAGCGGAATCTTACATTGTGCTAGAATGACACCTTGCAAAGAGTATTTTTAGAAACATTCATGTTGTTCTCACATTCATTTTCCTCCGACAGCGAGACAAGTTCAGGAACAAAGACACTTTGAGCTCCTTAAAGGTCTTCAGGTCCTCACTTAATCCTTCTCGGGGAAATTTCTTCAGAGCATACTGGTAGCGCTGAGCTGCCTCCTTCACTTTACCCTTCTGTAAGTGAAAAGATGATTGACTGTGTAAATACACAGAGTCTAGGACTTTGTTCTAGGCAAATCTGTGCAAACATCAGAGGTACATTTTGAGTAAATCTGACCTTGTAGAAGCCATCTCCTTCCTCTAAAAGTTTACTCAGTAGGATAATCATGATGTCAGGTTTAGATGTCGCCATTGCCCAGGTAGCAGGACCTATGGGTAACAGGATGTTTGATGGGTCAAAATGAACAACTGGTTTGAAGGGAAAACATGGAGAGAAAGACGGAGGAGTGCAGAGCGCTCAGGAATCATAACAAACAGATGAAGGAGAGGACAACAGGATGAGGATGCCTTCAGGGTGAACTCAAGTTCTCATTCCCTGTAACCTTTCATTTTTAACACTTCAGGACAGTTTACAGTGCCAGTCAAACCTGCAGCACCCAAACAGTGCACGCCACTGCACACAGAACAGAGAGCTGTCAGGATGCCTGAAGGGAAGCAAGATGCAAGCAGCCCGAGCACAAGCATTACCTCCTTTATGCCGACTTGGCAGTGTCTGACATCCTGTGGTCGGAAGTCAGGGGTTGTGAGAGCGAGGGAATGAGGATCGGGGTTGCGGGAGAATAAGATGGGGTGAGTGGCACAACCATAGGTGGTAATGAGAGTGGCGTGTGTGTAGGAGAGTGAAAGTGAGAGTGGGAGAAAGAGGAAGTTAAGAGTAATGCAGTGGTCGTGGAAGAAAGGTGAGGGGGAACACAAAAAAGCAGCCGTGAGTGGTGGGGAAAAAGAGCTCCAGCTAAAGAATTAGAAATTAAAAGTAAAACAGCAAAACAACACCAGCACTAACAACGTTAAACTACCTCTTACCAACAATTGAATTAACAAACAGAGCGAGAAAGGCAGTAAAGAGAAAGAGCAACAGAGCAAGAGAAACAGGTTGCAAGTGAAAACAAATGCAAACACCCCAAACAAAAAGACGCATTAACCATGAGCAGCTGGAGTAAGTGAAGTAAAGCACAGTGCAGCAGAATGCTAGAGCAGCTGAGCTACATGAAAACACATACACATACATGGGGACTTTCCAGTGATTTCTATTCTTGTAGAACAAGCTAATGTTAATTTATCTCCCCTAAGCCGTTTTCTTTTTGGCAGTTGTTGGCTGGTAGGTGTTTTCTGGTTTTACTTTGCTTATAGAGACGTTTTGTTTCTACAATATGGGCAATGCCTGAGCCACATTAACACTGGCACTAATTGTCAGTCGGAATCAATCCAGTCTGATTTCACATATTCGTTTACACATGCATCAGGTATTTTGACAGTCCACTTTTTACATTTGACTAACTATAAGTTAGGGGTATGCAGTGGAGCCAATATCTGTATCTCTATCAATCTCAAAATTATTCGTATCTGTATCTGTATTCGGAAATGGGTGAGGTTTTATCTTGAAGTTCGTACAATTGTCTATGGTTTTACAGCCTATCTTTTTTCTTTGTAGCTTGGGGACCTTTCGTGATTAAAAAGTTCTAATTAAAACAGTAATAATAAATGTTAATACAAGTAAAATAAGAAGAATATATACAACACTGTGTACTGAGTAAGATCGTACAAGATTTAAATCATTTAAATATACATATCAGATAGTAGAACATGTGTATGATGTGGTATTTAGATTATTTACTCTTGCCGAGCTGATTTCTGAGAGCCACATGGAGAGGACAAAGCAGTGCGGCTATTTGATTGGCACTCCTTTCATTCATAGTGCTTACACTCATTCACTTCACACACTCATTATTGCGTAGTGGTTTTAGAGGTTGTGTATAATATCGTACTTTCCCTGGGATCACCTGTAATCCAGCAAACACGAGAAGTGACTGTGTCAGCCTCAGCCGAATATTATTCGGCATAATTATTCGTTTTGAAGCCATTATCCATGTCTTTCCAAATAAGGTATTCGGCTTCAGGCACACCCCTACTATAAGTACATGTCAACTAAAGTATTAGTAGACTGTCTGCTAATTACCCGCTAATAATTTATTTGAAAAGCTGACGTATATGTCAGAAGAGCTTTTTAGCAAATAGTTATTCTGCTCCACTGACCAGTTCATAAGCAAAAATATTAAAATAAAGAGGCACTTTGCAATACGTATGTAAATATATGCATCACAGCACTGCATGTGCTGCATTTTTGAATCCAAATTCCTTGATTATTACGCCGGAATGAGAGTACAGTCCCTAGCCATATCGGCCAAGAATATCGCAACTTTTCATTTTCCGTCAGTCTTAGTACACGAAGTAACTACAGAAGAGTCAAGTTTTAAATAGGTTTTTTGAGCGAGATGCTAACGGTCTAATCAGATTCAATGATCTATGCTAAGCTACAGCTAAAAGTGCTACCGCCAGACCCGGAGATCGGCTGAATGGATTCGAAAATGGTAAAACTCAACTGTTTAACTCTAGGGGAGATGGAAAATGAGTCTATTTTCAAAAATAGTGGAGTGTTCCTTTAAGCCATCAATCTGATTGTTTAGTTGCATGCAATTTGTCATACCGATTTTGGCTCCTTTCTTCAGCAGGGCGACCACCACTGATGTGTTTCTGCAGCCGACTGCCCGGTCCAGAGGACGCATCCCACTGTAGTCCACATGCTCGATCAAAGCCCCATGATCCACCAGGAACTGCACCTGAGACAGAAAAAAAGCAGAGAGAAGAAAGAGACTCAGTAATGGAGGAAATAAGAATCATTTTTAGCTTTTCATCATGCATACATTAAACATATTGAAGTGTAGGTACAAACTGCTGTGGATTAGCACAGAAAATAATCTCTAAAGACTCTTTTCTTGGTTTGTAAAAACAAACACAGTGGACAGATCTACACTTACAGTAGAAGTAAAAGGGGAAGTGAAAGTTCACTGTTACTGGACCAACATATTTTTTGCAGCTTCATAAAAAATAAAAAAAACAAGTAGAAATGATTTTCTGTGGTATACCACAGCACTCCACCTAAGCTGTTCATAGAGCCTAATTTGTTAACCCACTATATTAATTTAAACATAAATTTAAGAATTTCATAAAAATGCAATTGTACTTTATTTAGTTTTGTAAAGGTTTTTAATAGTTTGCAATGTTTTCTTATATAACAATTTATTAAATCAATACCATGATAAACCAAGTCAAGAAAAACTTTGGAAACCTAACCCAAAAATGCCAAGCTAACTGAAATATCGCTCACCACTTCTGAGTCTCCATAGAAGGCAGCCAGATCGAGAGGCGTTCGTCCATTTTTATCAGTGTGGTCTGTCGCTGCACCCCTTTCCACCAAGCAGTGAACCACAGGCAGGTGTCCTTTCAAACATGCCCAGCTGAGCGCAGTCAGACCCTCCTTATCCATTAGATCCATAGATGCACCTACAAATAAACATAAGATATGAGGTATATCTGATGCAAACCTCATTAAACAGTGCTTTTGTGCCATAAAGGTGTATATCATGTACCCTGAGCCATTAGGAACTCCACCGTGTCCAGGTGCCCTTCTGAGGCGGCCATCATGAGTGGAGTACGGCCTTGTTTATCAGCCAGGTTTACATCTGCCCCATGCAACACTAACAGATCCACAATCTGAAAGAGAGTGTACAGCTGAAACATGTAGACACACTCTCTATCTTTCAAAAATAAAGCAGGAAAACAAGTCTTTATCAATTACCTGCCAGTGCCCTTGACGCACAGAGCTGAAGAGCGGCACGACTCCTCTCCGGTTGGGCTGCGCCACAGCAGAGCCCTGCTCCAACAGCAGCCGACAAACCTCCAGCTTTCCCCGGCCTGCTGCTGCTGACAGCGCTGAGGAGAAGAGCAGGAGGGAGCTGTCAATCATGACACCCAGCAAACAGAGAACATTCTCAGAACACTGGCTAACGTTCTGCTTAGGTTCTCTCAATGTTACGAACAACCATTCTTCTAGTAACATAAACAGAACATTTTCTAGTGTTTAATAATGTTTTCAAAGATTTAGCACAAAAACATTATTTATATATGGTTTATGAAACGTTTTCTTTCCTGGAATGTGTTGTTCTTTGTTTTGAACTTGATTTTGTTCTGTAAATTTTAAATAGGCCTTGTTTATGAAAATTGGCCGTTGAAGTTTTATGAAATTGTATGTCCCTGCAACATTTATAAGTGGGATGTTGAGTACTGTTAGCCCAGTTCTGTAAGGTCAATTGCAGTGACTTTTTTATTGTTCAATTTGAACTTTATTTTGTTCTGAACTTTTAAAATAATTTTTAAAAATGCCTTCAAAGTTGTGAACTGTATCTTTAAATAAAACTTTTAAGAAGTCTATTCCATCCATCTATTCTATTATCCAAACCTCTCTGTCCTTATCAGGGTCACGGGGAGCTGGATCCTAACCCAGCGTCTAGAGCCACAGGTGCATGGATGGCCAGTCCATCACAAGGCTCACACATAGATTTTAATAAGCCATTTTTTGATGAATTTCTCTTCCTTTGATATAGCATGAGGTGAAAATGTTCAGTTTTACTTCAGCATAATCAGTGGCACAGTTTAACTCCATGTGGCTCAACTTACCCCTCAATGGGGGCAAGTTGAGCCAAGATAGCCTTTTTTTTTTGGAAAGCCATATTTTAAAATCTGTTTATTTTGGATCCAAATTTATTATTCCCAAGCATGCACCACATCCTGAAATTTATGTACATATTTAAGTTGGACCCATTACTGTCATGTGCTCACTTTAATCACACCGCAAGTAAAAATTGGCTCAACTCACCACGCTCTCCCTATATATATATAATTTATGTACATATATAAATAAAATGTATGTATTCTGTATATATGTACTCTTATATTTATCAATCATTTTTAATTCGATCTTCATTCGGAATGCTTTCCCTCACAGTTTTGTACCTTTATCTTTTTGTCCGCACACACACACATTTGAACCCCATAACGTAGGGAATACCAGGTACACACTAACACTGTGTGTGTTTATGTGTGCATACCTACTGTGTTTACCAGTTTAAGTGGACCAGTGTACTCATTCGCTCTTGACTTGCTGTTAAAAGTCAAAGTTATGACTGTTTGAGAAAACCAACCAGAAGGCTATCTACAAAAAACTACAGATGCACCGATTATGTTTTTTCATGGATGATTCCGATTGTCAGCAAATGGGCTGATTCTGATACCGATAGCTGATTTTTTTAATTTAAGCAAGAGACAAGAAAGAATGAAAGACTACATGAACAAGCTGTTTATTTGCTCTATTACAGGCTGAATTGGCCTTCAAAAAAATCTGTAGCCATTTGAAATTAGAACAACCACTGCATTTTAATCACAGTCCAAACAAAGATGCTACATACATGTAGCATGAGCATGTTATTTTTTATTTCAAGTAGATTGTACAATTACAAGACTTAAAGCAAACAGAGTGGTCTGACTTCAGCTTTGTGAAATTATGCTAAAAATGCACATTCACTCTCTGACAAAGGTTAAAAAGTCTTACAAAATTACTTAATATTATTTAATAAAATAATAAACAATTATTACAAAGCAGTTTCAGTTTCGGTTCGGGCCCAGAATTTTCATTTTGGTGCATCCCTGCATCCCTGCCATGCCAGTTAGGATGCTGCCTCAGTAGGCAGCTGTCT
Source organism: Sinocyclocheilus grahami (assembly GCF_001515645.1). Taxonomy (NCBI): domain Eukaryota; kingdom Metazoa; phylum Chordata; class Actinopteri; order Cypriniformes; family Cyprinidae; genus Sinocyclocheilus; species Sinocyclocheilus grahami. Next base: position 556,961 of record NW_015505981.1, on the reverse strand, counting down.
ATGCAGGGAGCTTACATTGAAAAAATCCTATATAAGTGGAGCTCTCCCTGTCTCACCCCACAGGGTATCATAGCTGTTAATCTGGGCGCGTTGAGTGTCCTCTTCATCCCTCTCAGGCAAGTCCAAGAGATAAGACACAATCTTAAAGACACAGATACAGTTAGTAGCTATATGAGCAAGGAGCATGCAAGGAATTGTGTGACACCAACAGGCCGTTACCTCTGTGTAACCCATGCTGGCTGCTGCTATAAGGGCCTGCTGTACTGCCACGCTCTTGTTGAAGGTCACAGGCTGTGGCGATGTCTGCTGCTGAGTCTGTGCGTCCGCTTGCGTCTGTTGTTCGGACTCTTCTGGAGTCTCTTCCTGCTCCTCTACCTTCTGCTCGGACTCCTGCGGCGCCTCCGCTGCGTCGTCCTGTCGCTCAGGGCTGGAGGGCTGTGACTCCTGGGGCGTGGCTTGTGTGGGAGAGGGCGTGGCATCTGGTGGCGTGGGGGAGGGCGTGTCCTGTGACTGTGTAGGGGAGGGGCTCTGGAGGTGCATCTGACCCCAGTCGCTCTGAATGAGGAACTTCACCACCTCCAGATGTCCTCTAAGAGCAGCATGCACTAGGGCACACTGACCATGCTTGTCCAAGTGGTCGAGCTAAGGAGAGGACAGACATGCACATAAATATCATTCTGCATGGTCTGATGCGAACTGCAAAAGCAAAGAAACCGACTAAACCATAAACTCCAGTCTGATTGACTGGCTTTATGCAAATTCTGTGAATCCTGGATGGATTTTTATCAGGCCCACAGGCAACCAAAGTGCATTTTACAAGGTACTGGGCACTAAAATATTTGCACTTCAGGGGAAGATCTAGTAGTCACTAATTTTGTGAAGTAAAAAAAATCATTTTTAAAGATTTCTTTCTTTATTTAAATGTACAGTACCATTTAAAAGTTTGGGATAAGCAAAAAATTTTTAAGAAAGAAAAGAATGCATTAAATGTATAAAAAGTGACAGTAAAGACAGTTATGTTGTTACAAAAGATATTGATTTCAACTTTTAATTAAAGAAACCGACTAAACCATAAACTCCAGTCTGATTGACTGGCTTTATGCAAATTCTGTGAATCCTGGATGGATTTTTATCAGTCCCACAGGCAACCAAAGTGCATTTTACAAGGTACTGGGCACTAAAATATTTGCACTTCAGGGGAAGATCTAGTAGTCACAAATTTTGTGAAGTAAAAAAAAATCATTTTTAAAGATTTCTTTCTTTATTTAAATGTACAGTACCATTTAAAAGTTTGGGATAAGCAAAAAATTTTTAAGAAAGAAAAGAATGCATTAAATGTATAAAAAGTGACAGTAAAGACAGTTATGTTGTTACAAAAGATATTGATTTCAACTTTTAATTCATCAAAGGTTCCTAAAAAATACAAATGTATTACGGTTTTCACAAGAATATTACTGATTTTCAACATTGATAATAATCAGAAAAGTTTCTTGAGCAGCAAATCGGCATATTATACTGATTTCTGAAGATCATGTGACACTGAAGACTGGAGTAATGATGCTGAAAATTCAGCTTTGCATCAAAGAAATAAATTACGTTTTAAAATATATTCAGATAGAAAACAGTTATTTTTAATATTTCACAATATTATTGTTTTTTTACTGTAATTTTGAGCAAATAAATGCACCCTTGTGATCATTAGAGACTTCTTTACGCATTCATTTTTTAATAATTTTTTTTACCAGCCTAAAAGTTTTAACGTTAGTGTATATAGAATCTTAATTTATGTGTTTACATATATGTTCTATAGCAAGAAATATACAAAGCTGAGAAAACATAAGCATTTTTACAAGTGGACTTTCAAACAACACTGTAAGTAGCGTCAATGCAGTTATTCATTTTTGATTATAGCTTACAGCTAGCTATAATTTAATATTAAACATAATTTCATATTTAATGGGAAGTTTGACCGTAGCTATAGTTTCATTACAGGTTTTTCATTATTGAGTGCTCAATCATAGAAACCCGACAACAATTATTGTGCATATATACTGTATATACAGGTGTATATATATATATATATATATATATATATATGGTGATTTACGAATGTCAGACACTCTTGTACCTTTGCTTTCCTCTTGCAGAGAGCGGTAACTATGCCCAGGTGTCCAGCGGCGGCGGCGTAGCCCAGAGGAGTGAGGCCGCTCTCAGATGTTGAATCTACACTGGCACCGTATTCCAGCAGCAGGTTCACCATGTCCACGTAGCCCAGGTGAGCATGCACACACAGCACCGGAGCGTTGTTCAACACCTCTGTACGGTAGTTCACATTAGCACCACCCAATATCAGCAGCCGGGACACCTACAGAAAATGAAAGCAGAAAAATCAATCTAATGCTGTGGAGCAAGAAACAAATGTAAGATCTGTACATTTGAGCAGTACCTTTATGTTAGGTGTATAAAGGTTTCTGAGCGATGACAGAGCTGCTGATAAACTCTCTGTGCTGTATGACACCCACAGCCCTTGCAAGATGGATGAAGAAACTCCGACCTTCTTACTCAGGCCCTACAGTATGATGAGAAAATGAGACGAAAAGCCTTAATGCATGAAAGCTTTACCTGTAAAATACAGGCATTATGGCGATCTGCTAACACATACTTGCATGACACTCTTACCTTGAATATGTGTGCTTTCAGTATATGGTGACCCAACTCAATTGTCTGCTGTCTATTTAGTTTGTTTTCTTGTCTGGAGAACCAGAAAGCCAGAAGCGTGTGGCCATTCCTTAAAAAACAAGCCAAAAATACACGTAAGGTAATCTAAAATACTTCACAGTGAAACTGCACCTGTCACAAAACCCTGAAGATATAATCTGCTTCTCAGATTAAAATGTCAATTAAATTCAGTTTGATGAGATTTAACACCATAGAAAGTCTAAGAATATCTTAAATGATATAACATGTACAGTATATTGTTGGCTCTGTGATGAATTGCTTTTGTTCCTCTGTTGTAAGTCACTTTGAATAAATGCATGAATGCAAATCTTACAAAATTCTTAATTATTATTTAGGAGGTCTTAAATTTGGGAAGGGAAAAACAGGAATTGTGATCCGTTCTAGTGCAATTGTAAAATGTCAAAAGGTGATGACGGGCTGCCCCGCCACAGGAAAGAGAGACTAAAACATGATTTAACACATTGATCACTGTTGTTTAGTAATATTGACATACTTATACATTTTTCTTTTATTCGTTTTTTTCCATTTTAAATTTTGTTAAAGTTTAGGTAATTTGTGTTTGTATCTATATTATTTATTTAGTTTTAGTTAATTTAGTACTTCAACTTAAACTAAACAAAAATGTTGCAAACTAGGTCAAATAAAATGCATATTTTATTTCAATTAATGAAAATGTTTCTTTTATAGCTTTATTTTTAGTTAACAATAATAACCATGACTTTGATTCAATATATAGATTTTACAAGTGTTGGCACAATATATTTTTATTGCCTGTCTTTAGGCACATTATTATTGTATTAGCAAAATCCAATATCGATTGTCCTCTAATTCGTATGTATTGACATATTGGTGCATACATAAACTAGTTTTAATACATACGTATATATTAAATAAAACATGTCTTGAGTTTTTTAAACTTGCATTTATCCTGCTTTACAGCTAAATGTGTGTCTGTTTAATTAAAAATGTATTTTTTAGATTGAATGGGTTTGTTCCTTATGGACAGATGGTATTAATTTTACTTGTGCAGATCTCAACAAACTCCCACCTTGACTAAGCTTGTCTTTAGATGGTTTGGTTAATCTATGTGCCCAAAACCACTTCAAAACCAGCAAAACACAGGCTGGTAAGCCAGCCAACACCAGCAAACCATCTTAGGCTGTTTTAAACATTCTTTGTGAGCAGGACAGTTTGATCATTTATTCTTTTTCACTAGACAAAGCCCATTTTTACTCGTATTTGGTATTTCAGTGCATTTTGTCAGACCTGGGATCGCAGAGGAACTTGGTCTTCTCTCCCTCTTCTCTCCATATGAGCCATTCTCTAAAAGAAGGGTGCACAAACATGCGTGTCCCATCCCGTCTCTTCACCAGGAACACAGACAGGTTCTCAATCCTCTGCTGGAAGTCATCCCATTCCAGCGTGCCCTTCACTGAGCTGCTGTTGATGGCCTGGTAGATCTGCTCATCGGTGAGCGGGTGCAGGGAGGCCAGGGCCACGTTGAGCAGCGGCAGGGCCCTTTCGAAGGACGACTGTGTCGGGAAGCGCATGTTACACTGCAGAAGGTAAACTTCAGCTAGACTGACTGGGACCACCTTGTAGTTGGTGCTCTTGAGCACCAGGTAGCCGCGTTCGATCAGGTCAAAGGTGAGCTTCAGGTAGAGGAAAGAGCCCTGGCTGAGGGCCTTGAGGTGGGAACTGAGCTTGCCGAAGCTGGTGTTGTCCATCTTTCCGTTGAGGGAGATGTTGTTCTGGATCTCTGCGCTGCTGTGGATGCGGTGCAGGATGTAGCCCTGGAGGTCGTGGTCGATGGCGTCATTTTCCTCCAGGGCGTCCAGAGAGATTTGGTGGAAGGGCAGAGGTTTGGTGATTTCCTGGAAGAAAGAGGTAAGATCAGTAAATTCAAGCTTTTATTATTTTGTGCTTTTTGATGCAAAATGTACCAAAAATTTTTTTTTTTAAATGTTAAGTCACATCAAGTCATTATTTTGACTTGGCATCTTAAAATTTCAACCTAGTTTGTTTACGATTTTTTTATGTATTAAATACTCAAAATTGATCAATTTTTGTAATAAGTGCATTTATAGGTACAACAAAAATGAGCTCTTTATAAAAGCCTATTTTAGAAGTTAACATGCAAATCAATAATCTAACAATGCAAGAAATACGTATTTATAATGTAAAATTTCAAAATGTTCAGTTTTTCCACTGATTTTCAACTCAAAACATAAATTCATATGTCATCATTCCAGGGTGAGAAATTAACATAGAAATTAACAGACAAAAATGTCACAGAAACAGACAAAAATATCCATGAAATTCAAAATGTGGGGGCAAAAATAAAAAATAAAAAAAGCCGCCATGATGACCTTCTGAGCATATTTTCATGATTTCTGAAGGATCATGTGACACTGAAGACTGGAGTAATGATGCTGAAAATTCAGCTTTAATCACAAGTTTTAAAATATATTAAAATAGATATTAAAATATAATAAATATATTCAAATATATTACTGACCCCAAACTTTTGAACGGTACTGTATTTTTTTGTATATATTTCAAATATTGGAAATGTGCAATGATTCTTTTATTTAAATATTTATATGGTAGAAATCCGAGCTGTCGTTGTGCGAGAATGAGACATATTAACAGTCATAGTGTGTTTGTGTGTTTACCTGCAGGGAGGTTCTGACAGTCACCACCAGTTTGAGCCAGGCTGGGAACTTGTTAATGGTCTTACAGAGGAAAGACACAATCGTGTCACCATAGTCTGGTTTGTGGAACTCAGCCTCATTCAGACCATCGATGAGAATGATGAGGTCTTCATCAGGAGTGATCTTCCTCTCTGAGGAAAAACAACAACATACAAACTTTTACACATGCAGTAAATCTTTTGAATTACATTTCTGCATCTATTGTACATTAAAGGAATAGTTCACCCCCAAATTATTATTTTATTTATTTATTTATTGCTGAAAATGTAGCCACGCTTAGGCCATCCATTATGTAAATGAGTTTGTTTCTTCATCAGAACAGATTTGGAGAAATGTAGCATTCCATCACTTGTTCACCAATGGATGCTCTGCAGTGAATGGGTGCCGTCAGAATGAGAGTCCAAACAGCTGATAAAAATATCACAATAATCCACACCACTCCAGTCCATCGATTAACATCCTCTGAAGTGAAAAGCTGCATATTTGTAAGAAACAAATCCATCATTAAGACGTTTTTAACAGGAGTCCATAATCCATAATAACACTTCCTCCAGTGAAAAAGTCCAAAATTCAGACCATCGATGAGAATGATGAGGTCTTCATCAGGAGTGATCTTCCTCTCTGAGGAAAAACAACAACATACAAACTTTTACACATGCAGTAAATCTTTTGAATTACATTTCTGCATCTATTGTACATTAAAGGAATAGTTCACCCCCAAATTATTATTTTATTTATTTATTTATTGCTGAAAATGTAGCCACGCTTAGGCCATCCATTATGTAAATGAGTTTGTTTCTTCATCAGAACAGATTTGGAGAAATGTAGCATTCCATCACTTGTTCACCAATGGATGCTCTGCAGTGAATGGGTGCCGTCAGAATGAGAGTCCAAACAGCTGATAAAAGCATCACAATAATCCACACCACTCCAGTCCACCGATTAACATCCTCTGAAGTGAAAAGCTGCATATTTGTAAGAAACTAATCCATCATTAAGACGTTTTTAATAGGAGTCCATAATCTATAATAACACTTCCTCCAGTGAAAAAGTCCAAAAGTCCTCATATCAAAATCCCCATGCATATTTATTTAGAGCTGTTTTGGCTTGTAAACTGTGCTTGATCTGTGCATATTTCTCTCCTGATTCAGACGAGATGACTTTTTCACTGGAGAAAACAATATTATGAAAAGAGGACTAGCAACTGTTTAAAGTAAAAAAAAATTTATTTGTTTCTTACAAACATGCAGCTTTTGGCTGCACAAGATGTTAAATGTTGGACTGGAGTCGTGCTGATTTTTTGTGATTATTGTGATGTTTTTATCAGCTGTTTGGACTCTCATTCTGACGGCACCCATTCACTGCAGAGCATCCATTGGTGAGCAAGTGATGCAATGCTACATTTCTCCAAATCTGTTGTGATGATGAAACAAACTACATCTTAGATGATCTAAGGGTAACAAAATGTTCAACAATTTTCATTTTTGGATGAACTATTCCTTTAAAGATATAAACACAAACTCTTGATTAATCCACTCATGTGCTTGTTTATGGCTGTTGATCTCTCATGCCTTTATACAGTGCATCCAGTGGTTCGAGCACCCCTCGTCTGAAGGCAGTGGGCGGATCTTGGACGCAGGATCGCAGACTGAGCATGCTCTGTATGTGCGGCTCTTTCAGCAGCAGCTCTCTGTACGCGGTGAGCTGTGGCGAGCGACACAGCAGAGCCGCCACGTTGTGCACAAACTCCGGAACCAGGCAGGTGTAGGCGTTATCTGCCTGACAGTAGTGATACGCCACGACCTGAAGGGGGAGGTAAAGAGAAGCACAGGTGAGAGAGACACCAGACTGCAGAATTTGTGCTGATCGATCGCCAGTTTGCTGTAATACAAAACAATTATAAAATGTTACTAATAATATTGATTATGATGTGAAACAACAGTCCCCAAATGAAGAGCAGAAAGACAATATGCTGTGTGGCTGTAGTGCATTTTTATTTGTCCCCTGAGAGATTTGAGTGGCACAGAATTGCAAACATTTTCTCCCTCAAATTGGAATGAGGCCATGGCAAGCCTTTTATCATTAGTTTCTGTGGGACGCACATCTTTGAGACAAGTGCAAATAATTGGTTCCATTAAAGCAGTAATTAGCTTAATCAGCTGCTTTAATACTTGATTTGAAGGGCAAAAAATAACTGTCTCAGTTATGAGGATTACACAGCATTTTCAGTGGTAGTACCACCAAAAAATAAATAAATATATATTTTTTTTTTTAAAGGAGAGAGAGAACATAATTGAGTACAAAAAAGATAACAAAAACGATCAAATCTGCATTTTTTTCTGAAGTAACAGTGTCCAACAGTGGTGTGTTTCAGACTAAAATCCATTTTTGTAGTCAGCTAAATACCACACGAAACATGATGTTTACCACAGAGCCCCTAAAGCCACATGGTGATGGAAAAAACTATATTTCAATAATTTATCTTTTTTTTAAATCCCAAAAAACATGCATTCACTCATAAAGAATGCAAAGGTTTTGCAAGCAAGCACAGCATTGCTTGAGGGAACGCAAATATTTTGCTAACAAATGTAGCGTAAGTTTCTCAAAGGAATGCAAGCGAACACAACCTTTCTTGTGGGAACGCAAATGTTTTGCGAGGGAATCCAACATTTTGTGAGTTTCTTCAGGGAACGCAAAAGTTTGGTGAGTAAACACAACGTTTCTAGGAGGAAAGCAAAACATTTTTGCGCAAAGTTTTGCGATAGAATGCAAACATAATACATATGCAAATATAAACAGAACTTAAATATTATAGTATAGAGCTGTTTATGCTTGCCAATCATTTTGCCCATTCGGGATTGCTGACATCTGGTTGGCTGACGAGAACGGGGGGCGGAGTTTTGGAAAGAGGGCGTGTCATTGAAGTTAGCAATATTGTGGAAAGCTGACATCTGCACTTTTAAGCATTGTTGGAGTGTAGTATGTTTCTAGCAAATACTTATTGCACCTGAAATTGGAAGCGTCAGTAGAAAATAAGGTACAAATCACGGCTGCATTGTATTTTCACTGAGAATACAGCTACAGTGTTCAACAGGAAATCAGCACAATGTAGTGACACCTTCCCAACTCCGACTTCACCTTCATCTGTCCTGATGTTCATTATTCAACACTTCTGAAATAAGCGTGAAGCAGACCGAGCAGGGGGCCCAGAGCTGCTCGTAATACAGCAGAACTTACCGAGAGAGAGGCAGATAATTACTGTAATGTGCTCCAGTCAGACTGGATGCCTATGGCGCTTCCGAAAGCTCAAGAGTTTCATGCTTACTGCATTTTACTGAATATATTCAGTTGAGTTCGGTGAACTTTGATGTGCATAAAGGATATAAACGGCACATATTGACCTCTTGGCTAAACTCACTTTCAAAACGGCATGGTTTGCAATGCAGGAAAGTGGAGTATATTACACATTTGAATGTATTGTATTATTTAGGGTAAGGGTTATTTGTGATTTAATACTTATTCAAAACAGAATCTATCTATAGTCTGATGTTTATTTCATATTTAGATTTTATATATTTATTTATAATGTATAATATTTTAATATTGTACACGTTAATATCAATATTACTATTTATAATAGAATAACTAATTCTAATATTATTTATGATATTTACATAAACTAGTGTTTAAAAGTTTGGGTTTAGTATTTTTTTTGGACAGCGGAATTAGTGTTTATATTCAGCAAGAGCGCATTAAAATGATCAAAAGTGACTGTAAAAGATTTCTACTTCTGTCAAGTATTCATCAAAGAATAAAATGCATCACCGTTTCCACAAAAATATGAAGCAGCACAACTGTTTTCAACACTGATAATAATCAGAGCAGCAAATCAGCATATTTTCATGATTTCTGAAGATCATGTGACACTGAAGACTGGAGTAATGATGCTGAAAATACAGCTTTGCATCACAGGAATAAATTACATTCTACAATATATTCACATAGCAAGCAGTTATGTTAAATTGTAATAATATTTCACAACATGACTGATTTTACTGTATTTTTTTTGTTAAAATAAATGCAGCCTTAGTGAGCAGAAGAGACTTCTTTCAAAAACATGAAAAGATTTTACAGCCTGCATGCTCATGTTACAAGTAAATACAAACTTTAATGTAATTTAACAAAAATAAAAAAGTAAAACAAAACATTCTTTTTAACTAGTCCTGTTCAATGCACAGCCCTCTGTAACCACACCACACCAGAGAATTAACAACAACTTGGTAATCATAGTTGGCTAAAACATAACCCACAATGTTTTCCTACTATGGTGTAAAATAATGTGTCTCATCCATTTCCAAATGCTACACCACTGTTACTGCATCTCTGCATGATAATTCAGTTTGACGTGCATTATTGTGGACTCCAGAGAAAGGATTCACAAACACCAGCAACATCCTCTCAAGCGCCACAAACTCTGTTAATGAGGTGTGATGGTTTAACGGCGAAAGCTCCGGTCATAGGGGTCCAGTGGCGCACAGATTTGACAGATTTGGAGAGCCAAAGGCTACACAAAGCACAGCGCAGGTGGAGGAGATGATGGAGAAATGAGAGATCAGATGCAGAGTCCTGGCTGTGACAGCCAGAGAGAGGATCAACTATATTAGAATACTAATTCACTCATACAAATGTTTTAAAAGGACTTAAGCCATCCAGAAGGGTAGAAAGAGAGAGTTGATTTTTAATGCATTGACTTAACTAAATCTAATAGCATGGCAAGGAAATTGCTTTCTGCCTGAATAAATATTTTATGAGGCGCACTGGCAAACCTACTTCTCTTTTTTAAACATATCTGCATAATGCAATAGCTGAGACCGCAACAGCAGGTCCGCACAGGTTAAGACGGCCTTTTGTGTGTGAGGAGAAGCAATTCTAACGGTCAACAGGATTTATTGTGAGAAGATTGATGTGGGAAACCGTCTGTGTGTGTGTGTGTGTGTGTGTTTCAGCTTCAGTGAGAAACCAGCTTTGATTTCTGATACCAAATGGATGAAGAATGTATGTATGTCGTTGAATATGCATAATAGATGTATATATCATGTAACATAAAGATACTAATCCAGTAATTGAAACATGATTTCTGTCACATACATTTAGATAAGAGGCATTTTTAAATCTAATAGGGTCACAAAATTAACATTTCAACAAATCAATGAATAGTGTATACAAATTAAGAATAAATAATCACGTTTCAACATAAAAATATTTTTCAAATATTCCAGAACATAAACATTTGAACTGAAAAATAACAATTAACTGTGCATTTAACAATGAAAAGTGATCAACAGGATTTATTGTGAGAAGATTGATGTGGGAAACCGTCTGTGTGTGTGTGTGTGTGTGTGTTTCAGCTTCAGTGAGAAACCAGCTTTGATTTCTGATACCAAATGGATGAAGAATGTATGTATGTCGTTGAATATGCATAATAGATGTATATATCATGTAACATAAAGATACTAATCCAGTAATTGAAACATGATTTCTGTCACATACATTTAGATAAGAGGCATTTTTAAATCTAATAGGGTCACAAAATTAACATTTCAACAAATCAATGAATAGTGTATACAAATTAAGAATAAATAATCACGTTTCAACATAAAAATATTTTTCAAATATTCCAGAACATAAACATTTGAACTGAAAAATAACAATTAACTGTGCATTTAACAATGAAAAGTGATTTTTTTTTTACATAATTGCATATTAATTATTCTTGATTTTATATTTTTAAATGTAAAATGTATTAAAATTATTATAATTATTATTTTAATTACTACAATTGTATTTATTTATTTTTATTGAATTGTTCTTGCTTTAGTCCCTCAAGCTCAGTATCTGCACCGTATAGAAGCTTGTTTCCATCATGGGATAACAAACATTAAAAAGGTAATTGTGACTTTTTATCTCGCAATTCTGACTTTTTTTTTTGCCTCACATTTCTGAGTTTATAGCTCACAATTCTGACTTTTTCCCTTGCAATTCTGAGAAAAAAAGTCAAAGTTGTGAGTTGTACAGTACAGCCAGAATTCCGAGAAAAAGTCTGTATTCAGTCAAAATGGCAAGATAAAAGTTGGAATTGTGAGAACATTTTTTGAGTTTATATCTTGCAGTTCTGACTGAAAAAAGTCTCAATTACTTTTCTTTTGTTTACTATTATTATTTATCCCGTAGCAGAAACAGGTTTCCATAGTAACAAGAGTGTGCATGTAATCTGAGAAAACAAATTGGCTATTATTATGTAAATTATAATTGGTAATTAAATGACTTAAATCAATGCATTGATGCATTATTACTCCCTGGTGTGTGTGTGTACCTGTGATGCAAGCCTCCTCATGGCCTCCTCCTGTCTCCTCCTCATTTCTGGAGTTCCAGGGCAACTTCCTCCTCCCAGTGTACCATGGGAAGGCTGCGGCTGCGTGAGAGGGATGCCATCTCCATCTGACCACACATGAAAACAATGAATTATACTCAACCCAGGCTCAACCCGTGGCTTCGTGCACACTTTTTGTGACACTTTCAGTGAAATGTCTAGTGAGTGGAGCTAAAAGCGTGTTCAGTTTTATATGAAACTCTGGCAATGTTTTATTACTCTGGTTGTTGTACATATTGCAGCAGTTTGAAAATGAAATGTCCAGTGAGCAGCACTAAATGGTTAATCGTTTTTAATAATAACATACCATCTATACTAAACTCAACCCTAAACCTAATTGAGAGTGATAACAAAAGCAAACGTGAGATGAAAACTCATTTGCTGAGGTGGGATTTGTACTCGAGTTATTTATCACAATCACAATTGCAATGCTGTACCGGGTGCGCTACCGAGCAAGTTTACTACATCAGAAAAGCCAAACATATTGAGCTGCTTATGTGATACAAACATCAAAATATTTGTTTACAAATCATGCACTATGGTAAAAATGTGTTGAGGCCATGACATATTGTGCAAGAAATCATACAAAAATAAGTCTTCATTAATTCTGCCCCGTAATCATAATTTGTGTGAATTCCAGCTGGAAACGGCAGTGAACTAAGGGTGAGGTACGTTTTTGGAGTTTTCCAGAAATATAGACAGGGATATGTTTTAATGAGCCCATGTTGATTATATTATATTCATTATTACATTCATTATTTTTGTGATTACATTTGGTGTTGACAGAGAAAGACTGGAGCAGAAGTCAAACACTTCAGCTTTTGCCTAAATGAGCTTTAGAAAAGTTCACTGCGGCACAGAATCACCATTGGCTGACAGATAACATATGAAGTTTGGTCAGTGCACTTTGCAAAAGTCACATATACTAGTAATAAACCTTACGTTTTGGCGACGCCTGTGGGCTGTCGGAGGCGATCTGTCGCATGCGGTTGCCATGGCAGCTGAGAGCCACGAGGCGCGAGATGATGGCCGTTTTGCCGTAGCCGATGTTGCCTACCAGTACCACACCACGATTAGTGGCGCAGTGGGCAGTGCGTAGGTATGCGTCAATCTCCTGGAAGAGCCAATCACGGCCGGTAAACACAGAGTCCATGGTGATGCTGGGCACCTCGAAAAGCAGCGGCTTTAGTGCGATGTCCTGCAGTCTGTACGGAGCGAATCGCACTGGGAAAGGACAAAAAGTATCAAAAATATGAATGTGTATGAAACATATTCAGATGCACCCTCTAAAATATTACAAACACGCAGAAATAACCTAAAATGTAAACAAAAAAACTATCAAAAGACACATACGCTCACAGAAAGACACATATCTAGGGCCCTATGATTTAAGGCAGAATTGAAGAATCAATTCAAACTTTATAAAAAATAATGCAAATTTATTTTATTAGTTGTTGTATTGATATGAACTTTTTTGACTAAACACTAAACAAAAATTACTAAATTGTTAATGCTTTATTAATTAAATTAGACACTTTGTGATGATAAAATGTCATTAGGATAGAATAGTTCATTAGTTCATTATTATTACATTATTATAGTTCATCATTATTACAAATAAAAATAAATGTATATATATATATATATATATATATATATATATATGTTCATTTTATTTATTTACATTATTAATTATACATATACATTTAAGATAGATTATTTAGATTAAATAATTTATTATATTATGTGTATTTTTATATATGTAAAATATATTAATTATACATATACATTTAAGATAGATTATTTAGATTAAATAATTTATTATATTATGTGTATTTTTATATATGTAAAATATATTAATTATACATATACATTTAAGATAGATTATTTAGATTCTGTCAAACCTTTGATTCATCAAAGAATCCAGCGAAAACTAAAAGTTTTCAACAATTATAATAATATAAATTAAAATGATTTCTAAAAGATCATGTGACACTGAAGACTGGAGTAATGATTTAAAAATGCAGCCTTGCGTCACAGAAATAAATGACATTTTAAAATATGCTCAAATAGAAAACAGTTATTTTAAATTGAAATAATATTTCACAATATTACTGTTTTACTGTATTTTTGATCAAATACATGCAGCCTAGGTGAGCAGATGAGTCTTCTTTTAAAATTTTATTTTTTTTAAACTTACCGATACCAAATTTTGAATGGTAGTTTCAAAATGTACTGTTAACTGATTTTACATGATCTTGATAGAAGTTATAAATATTGGATGTTTTTGCAACTCTGTCACACTAGTCTAAAATGGACACATCACTTCAACACATTTTTTTCAAAACTTTTTAAATGTATTGTTTTTATGTTTGTGTTGCTCCATTAATTCCATTGCAATTAAATATATTTTTTAATTTTATTCATTCATTTATTTATTTAATTTTTGTGACAAAAACATGCAATGGATGTTGGGTTTGAGTTTAACTTCAAATGTTAATGACTGTCAGGAGGACGACGGTTCCTCGAGGTGCTGGTTAATATTAAGCCATATTATGAGAGTCACCTTGGCATCTTCTCTCCTGATTGCGAACCGGATGCAGTGAGATCTATTTTAATTATTCACCAGGTGAGAGCGGCACACCAGACTGTATTTTTATATAAGTAAATATAAATAATACTTTATATTATGATATATATATATTCTAATATTAATTTATATTATGTTATAATATTTTTAATGAGTTATTATTATAATTAGTATTTACAAAAATACAATTATATAATATAGGCAAGTACTATAATTACATATATATATATATATATATATATACAGACACACAAAATTATAATATAATCCCATAATGTATAACAAAAACAAAACAATAATTTAAAAATATGAAAACAATTTGGGGGAAAAACAAGCAGAAAATAAATTATGAATTAAAAAAAATATTTTATAGGGCCCCACATTTCCACACCTACCACACAACTAATTTGTCCACATCACAAAATACAGTATGATACAGTCATTCCAGAAGATCACAGGCCACTACTGCTACTCGGCTATCAAAGGGACATTTGACAGCACAGACGGGACAGAGATCAGCCTTTGTAAGATCCCACACTTACGTGACTGAGACTGCCAGGCATGACTGTTAGCGGAAGCTGAGACACACACAGACAGGCGACAGGAGAAAGAGAGAGAGCTTGCACTGAAAAAAGCACATCACTCCAAATAAAATATGCAGTGGGTGAAGACATCAGGTGAGGATGTGAGAGACAGTTAAAGAGGAAACACATCATTTCCCACAATTGTGATTACTGTCTAAGTACATTTCTGTCAAATCTGTGCATTAAAAGCACCACTTTCATGATCCAAAGATCTCAAGATCAAAAATCTACACTTTCTGAGTGGCAAATGCAAGTAAAATAAGGCTTTTTTAAATGGTGAGAGTGATAGACTGACACGACCCTGACTTCTACACTACCAGTCAAAAGTTTAGAATAATTAAGATTTAAAAAAAATGCTTTTGAAAGAGTCTCTTCTGCTCACCAAGGCATTTACTTGCATTTATTCGATTAAACGTTTTATTTATTTGATTATAAATACAGTAAAAACAGCATTATTGTGAAAAATTATTGCAATTTAAAATAACAGTTTTCTATTGTAATATACCGTAAAATGCATTTGATAGCTGTGATCAAAGCTGTATTTCCAGCATCATTCCTCCAGTCTTCAGCGTCACATGATCTTCAGAAATCACTATAATATGCTGATCTGCTGCTCAAGAAATAGTTCTTTCTTCTGCATCCGTTCAAATGTTTGGGATCAATATGATTTTGTTTTTTAAAGAAATTAATACTTTTATTCAGCAAGGACATATTAAATTGATCAAAATGATTACAATGTTACAAAAGATTTCTATTTCAAATAAATGCTGTTCTGTCAAACCTTTGATTCATCAAAGAATCCAGCGAAAACTAAAAGTTTTCAACAATTATAATAATATAAATTAAAATGATTTCTAAAAGATCATGTGACACTGAAGACTGGAGTAATAATTTAAAAATGCAGCTTTGCGTCACAGAAATAAATGACATTTTAAAATATGCTCAAATAGAAAACAGTTATTTTAAATTGAAATAATATTTCACAATATTACTGTTTTACTGTATTTTTGATCAAATACATGCAGCCTAGGTGAGCAGATGAGTCTTCTTTTAAAATTTTATTTTTTTTTAAACTTACCGATACCAAACTTTTGAATGGTAGTTTCAAAATTTACTGTTAACTGATTTTACATGATCTTGATAGAAGTTATAAATATTGGATGTTTTTGCAACTCTGTCACACTAGTCTAAAATGGACACATCACTTCAACACATTTTTTTCAAAACTTTTTAAATGTATTGTTTTTATGTTTGTGTTGCTCCATTAATTCCATTGCAATTAAATATATTTTTTTATTTTATTCATTCATTTATTTATTTAATTTTTGTGACAAAAACATGCAATGGATGTTGGGTTTGAGTTTAACTTCAAATGTTAATGGCTGTCAGGAGGACGACGGTTCCTCGAGGTGCTGGTTAATATTAAGCCATATTATGAGAGTCACCTTGGCATCTTCTCTCCTGATTGCGAACCGGATGCAGTGAGATCTATTTTAATTATTCACCAGGTGAGAGCGGCACACCAGACCAGCAGGTGTAACACCATCCAACGTCACCGAGCAAGCAGTGTGAGTGAGTGTGTGCGTGTCTGTGTGTTTGTGTGTATGTGCGTATGTGTGTGTGTGAGTTTGTGTGTGTGTGTGTGTGAGTTTGTGTGTGTGTGTGTGTGTGTGTGTGTGTGTGTGTGTGTGTGTGTGTGTGTGTGTGTGTGTGTGCGTGTGTGTCTGTGCGTATGTGTGTGAGCATCTGGGGAAACTGAGGATTTGAGGTCACGCCAAGGCCCTGGTCTCCTAATTATCTGCTGAAGATAAAGGAGGAGTCCAGATGAGTCCTCACCCAGTGGACATCAGCAGAGGCCTGTGTGAAATCACTTTCTGCTTCCTTCATCTGAGCATGTGTAGCACCACTGTTATTTTAGTATCACTGAGACACTATTATAGTTTTTATTAATATTTAACACTTGTTTTTCTTTTTTTCTTTTAAGTTAATTTTCTAGTAATTTTGATGTTTTTTTGTTTGTTTTCAGTTCATGTCTATATCGTTTTTATTCATTTTTATTTTATTTTAGTTTTATTTCAATGAACATTTATTTTATTTCACGTAACAAAACTGTGTTTTTTTATGGTTTTAGTTTAGTTAACTAAAATACCTCTGTTTGGCACTCAAAACAAAACAAAACAAGATCAAATAAAATATAATATTTAGTCTTACTAAATGTAAGATTTGTTTTTGTATTACATATAATTTAGACATTTTAGACAATTTTAACATAAACCAATACATATTTGTCAGTCATAAATAAATGACAAAAAAAGAAAAAAGAAAAAAAAACGCGATTCACAAATGAATGCCAGGCTAAATTGTGTTTGTGACATAAAAATATATTTATGAATATGATTTTCATTTGGAAATCTCATTTTATTCATTTGTGAATTTAATTCATGTTTGTGAAACTAAGATTTATTTGTGGATCTCATTCTATTTATTTGGAATTATGCAACAATTATATCTCCATACTAAACGCAGCGTCTCAGTGGACACTGACACACAGAGACAGAGAGTAGATGAGGACGCAGCCCTGCTGTCAGTCCAAACACTCACACTGCAAAGAGTCAATGAGAGAATGAAGCTGCTGATCTGTGCACGCCTTCTGACCAAATATATCTGTGAGCTGACATTCACGGACAACATCAGGCAGATGTGAATAGAAGCTAAGCAGTTGAACGTGCAGGACGAGACGTCGCTCACCTCGCAGGTCCTGCCCGGAGCGACCGGCGCCCGTGTTCTGTCGGGACATCCGCAGGGAGGTGCGCAGGGGGGCGTGTCTCTGCTCATCCAGATACGCCAGGTCCTCCAGATGTGCCGAACTGGTGGCTGATGGGACAGAAAACACGTGATGAGAGACATAAAAACACCAGGATGAAGATGAGCTCATCTGATCAGACCTAACATTCTCATTAGTATTGCTTATGCTGTTTAACAATCACTCAGAATACCCTAGCAACTGCATAGCAACACACTAGCAACCACTCAGAATGCCCTAGCAACTGCGTAGCAACACACAAGCAACCACTCAGAATGCCCTAGCAACACACTAGCAACTGCGTAGCAAAACACCAGCAATCAATCAGAGTGCCCTAGCAACTGCGCTGCACCTCACCATCCACCACTCAGAATGCCCTAGCAACTGCATAGCAAAACACTAGCAACTGCGTAGCAACACACCAGCAACCACTCAGAGTGCCCTAGCAACTGCATAGCAACCACTCAGAACACTATAGCAAATGCACAGATATGTCCTGACACCTGGCAGCCACAAAAAACACCATAGCAACTGCATAGCAACCACCCAGAACACTAAGATGAATGCATAGATACGCCTTGTCCCGTGGCAACCACATGAAAAACCATAGCAACTGCATAGCAACCACTCAGAATGATATAACAAATGCATAGATATGCCTTACTATCAGGCAAACACACAAAACACTATAGCAAAGCACACACAACCAATCAGAATACCCTAGCAACCTGCATAGCAACTGCCCAGTATCTGTAACACAGAGTTTGAGAGAGAAAGAGAGAGAGAGAGAGAGAATTTAAGAAAGCAACCCTTAGGATGTGAATGCATGTTCATTCCATAACGATGCTTACAAACAGTTTGTCACATGAAATGCATATCGTAATCTGATAAAAGCCCAGATTTACAGTATACAGTGACAGGCTGGAGATGATCACAGTCGCCCACAACAGCCTGATTAAATCCGGATCGGGAAGACAGAAGGTCTGGAGCTGCAAATGTGAACACTACACTTATCCGTAAGTCCAGGACAGCCACTTTGGTGCAAAATCTCTCCAAGCCTCTAAACTCTTGTGAAGGAACGTCTCCATTTGGGTCCTAGCATGAGCGTGTTGTGAAACCAAAAATCTCTCTTTGTCATACTCGTGTCAGTCTAGTTCTGCTCTGACTGGACTGAATGTGTGAATGTGCATGAGAACTGGAAATGACTGGGAAGCATGGGAAGTGAGCTGGGCAGGAATGCTTCTGTATATGGGATGAGCGCAGCAGCTGGGAATTTTGGGGAGGGGTTGGATTGGAGTCAGAGTGGCTGACAGAAAGATCCTGCCAGCCAGCCAGTCAGGATGGGATTTGTGCGAATTGGAGCTGGGGGGTTCTCGCCAATGTTACTAGCAATTAGGGTGCTTTCACACCTGGCCCCTTGTTTCGGAACCTGGCGCGTTTCCCCCCTTAGCTCGGTTCGTTTGGGCATATGTGAACACGGCAGTCGTGCCCGGATCTGCAGCAAAACAATCGGTCCGAGATCGCCTGAACGAGGTGGTCTCGGCTCGATTTAAAACTAACCCTGGAGCGGTTTGGTTGTAGTAAAAAAGCAATCCGATCTAACGGACCACCGAACCAGGCTATATCACAATGTATAATGGGTAATTACATAAGTTCCGTGAAAAGCATTAGCTTTGTTGTTTTGCTAATACTTCAAAATGAACCTGTGAATGTCTGTGGGTGAGCACGTCTTCGCCATTCAAAATAAAAAAGCGCACTTTTTCATTTTATAATGCTGTCTTATTGCTCTTCTTCCTAGTATGTGCATTTTTTTTTATGTTTTCCCGATGAATCCTGGACTCCTGCTCAAAATGAATTAATATAAGGACAGCTAAAAAAAATAAAAATAAACAATAAGCCCGCGAAGCTGTTGTCGTTCCATCCTGACGAATGACATGCGTGACAGCTGGTGGAATCCCGGAAAATAAACCGTGGAACTTTGACCAATGAGAGAACAGTTTACTCACACGTGACTTGCATTAACAAATTTGGTCCATTTAGAAACTTTGCTGTGTGAAAGCAAACCGCACCAAGAATAAAAAGCAACATTGTAATAATTTTAATCCCTGTTTCGGAACAAAGCAATCGATCTACAGGTGTGAAAGCACCCTTAGTGAAACCATTTAACAAGGTAATTATTTGGTCTTAAAAACAGTAAATTAAATAAATAAACAAATACATTTTTCACAATAAATAATGTTTCTATGAAAGCCTATTTCTGCCACAAAAAAATAAAAGTAAAAAAGATAATTACGACTTTTTATCTCACAATTCTGTTTTTTTTTCTTACAATTCAGAGAAAAAAATTGATACCAGAATTGGTAAATATTAACGCAGAATCCTATTTTTGCTTTGCTTTGCATTTTGGTTTACAACTTTTTGGTTTACATCTCAATTCTGACTTTGTTTTTCTCTGAATTTTGTGTTTACATCTTGCAATTCTGTTTTTTGTTTCACCATGGAATAATAAATAAGTTTATATCTAGTTACAAACTCGCAATTGCGAGTTAACATCTTGCAGTTCTGAGTTCATATCTGAGAAAATGCTTTGAAAATATTCTGAGTTCTGAGAAAATGCTTTTTTTCCTTTTTTTTTTTTGCATTAACTAACAATGCGCAATACGTTTGTTACAGTATTTATACATTTTTGTTAATGTTAGCTAATAAAAATACAACTGTTCATTTTTAGTCCATGTCAGCTCAGGTCCATTAACTGACATTAACAGATACATTCAAGGAATTGATTGTATAATTAAAATAAAATAAAAAATAGTAAAATAAAAACACTGTTAAAGTACCAAATATGATGGGAGTGTTAACATGAAAACCAGTGGCGTTTGGCATTACTGATATCCAGTGTGTGGAGTATCCACTTTTTGGTTTACATCTCAATTCTGACTTTGTTTTTCTCTGAATTTTGTGTTTACATCTTGCAATTCTGTTTTTTGTTTCACCATGGAATAATAAATAAGTTTATATCTAGTTACAAACTCGCAATTGCGAGTTAACATCTTGCAGTTCTGAGTTCATATCTGAGAAAATGCTTTGAAAATATTCTGAGTTCTGAGAAAATGCTTTTTTTCCTTTTTTTTTTTTGCATTAACTAACAATGCGCAATACGTTTGTTACAGTATTTATACATTTTTGTTAATGTTAGCTAATAAAAATACAACTGTTCATTTTTAGTCCATGTCAGCTCAGGTCTATTAACTGACATTAATAGATACATTCAAGGAATTGATTGTAAAATTTAAATAAAATAAAAAATGGTAAAATAAAAACACTGTTAAAGTACCAAATATGATGGAGTGTTAACATGAAAACCAGTGGCGTTTGGCATTACTGATATCCAGTGTGTGGAGTATCCAACCATAAGGGGAGTACAAAATGATCAAGTCAAGTATTATCAAGTATTATTGTTGTCATTATTAATCACAAATTCATCGTATAATGATGAAATAATCATAGTCACCACTGTAGCTCAACTGAGAGCACAACTGTAATTTTCTGTGAGAGACTTTTGTAGTTTTTTGATAGGCTTTGAAGAACCTTTTGAAGCACCTTTATTTTTAAGAGTGTAAGGGGAGTACAAAATGATCAAGTCAAGTATTATCAAGTATTATTGTTGTCATTATTAATCACAAATTCATTGTATAATGATTAAATAATCATAGTCACCACTGTAGCTCAACTGAGAGCACAACTGTAATTTTCTGTGAGAGACTTTTGTAGTTTTTTGATAGGCCGTTTGTGTTATTTTCAGTTCGATTGCTTTAGACAGGAACGACATATCCACAGAGCTCAAGGATTCTTCTCAGAATGGCTTTGTGTGAATGGATGTCTCATTGTAAGTGCATCAGATGAAATAGAAAGGGTACTCTGCAAAAATAAAAAAGTAATCACGTTGAAATTGATTTTGGGTGTGCTTGTGTGTGCTATCATGTGTGCTTGTGTGTATATGACAAGACATCCTTGTCCTGAGATAATACTTTTAAAATTGAGTTTGAGTGTGTGAAAACGAGTGTCACAGGTGCATCTTATACCAAGAAACCGCAGGTGGACGAATCTGAGGTTCTGCTTGCAATGAGACTGGAAAACAAGCAATTACAGCCGCTTTCGAATAGAATTAAAGATATTCTGTTCTCACGAGGACCTTCCAATGCATTAAAATCGAGTTCTGAAAATTGAGTCAGGCTGAGCTGCCCTTATTGGACCAGTTAGAGTCTTGTAACGGAAATACAAATGCAACAGAAATGATTCCAACCAAGCAGCACAGCCTGACTTCGTTTAGCCCGAGTTAAAGGGGTAATTCAAACAAAAATGAAGGTTCTGTCACCACTTAATCACCTTCATGTTATTCCCGACCTGTGTGACTTTCTTTCTTCCATGGAACACAAAAGAAAACGTCTCTTATCGCTCGTCTGCTCATCTCTATAGACCTCGTGCGTCAGAGAAACAAGCGCACAGCCATCTTTAGAATTTTGTCTTTGAACTTCATTTTTTAACTATAACTGTTGAAGAGTAATTAAACGGTGAAGTGGATTTACTTAATGTAGAGTTAACAAAAGTTATCATGTGAATCTTCTGAAAAGGGGCAGGGCTACATAAGGTACATGGGAACATGGGCAGTCCATAAATACAGTCAAATAAAATATCATGATATAGATGATAGATAAATAAATAAAAAAACAAACAACACATTGTGCCTTGGCAACTTACTGAAATAAGGTTAATTTGAAGTACATTTTTAATTTGCATGTAAACATAAATAGTAATATTTAAAAAGAACAAAAACTAAGAAAAAAATACAAATGCACAAAAGAAAATGACTCAAATCTAAACTAAAATTGGCATGAAAACTGGAATTATTATTATATATTATTTAAAATATTTATTAAAAGCAAAAAAATTATTTTATTAGAAAAATTATAATAGTGAATAATAGTGCTAAAATAACAAAACGTAGTCAGTGCAAATCATATGCTATTATGAAAGTCTTCTGAAGCTGCTTTGGTTTGATTACAAAAACAGTCAAATCAGTAATACTGTGAAATATTATTGCAATATAATATAATTGTTATCTATCTTAATATATAGTAAAATGTAATTTATTTCTGTGATGCGCCGCTGTATTTTCAGCATCATTACTCCAGTCTCACATGATCTTCAGAAATCAGTATAATATGCTGATTTGCTGCTCAAGAAACATTTCTGATTATTATCAATGTTGACAACAGTTCTGCTGCTTCATATTTTTGTGAATTTTTTTTCAGGATTCTTTGACGAACAGAAAGTTCAAAAGAACAGCATTTATTTGAAAAAAAAAATTTTTTTGGTAACATTTCAAATGTACTATCACTTTTGATCACTTTAATACATACTTGCTGAATAAAAGTATTCATTCCTGTAAAAATCAGACAGTTAGCTCTCACATGGCTTTCAGAAGATTTGGAATAAAGTGCAAATAAAGTCATTTTTGAGCTCAACAGCCCCAGTCCCCATTCTCTGTCACCAGCCTGGACATTCTGCTAAACATCTTCTTTTTTGTTTCCCAGGCGACAGGGTTTGTAGTGATATGAGGGAGAGTAAATGATGCCAGTATTTTTATTTTTACCTGAACTATCCCTTTAAGCTCAGGTTTTATTGTGTTACGTCACTCCTCCATCCCTATTCTTCCTTTCCATTCTCTTCTAGAAACCTCTAATTAGGACGTTTACATGTCTTCAGTATCTCTCCTTTCAGCTACACACAACACAATACATCTACAACATTACATAATCTACAATCTGCACTCCTCCGGTTCCATTCACACCTCCTCAACTCCCTGGTTTCTCCGCCGGTCTCTGTGCGGATGAGAATCTGACGGTGAGCTCTGGGGGTTTGAGCTGGTTAAAGCTTGCAGCTTTGATCTCCTCCACCACCGGAGCTCAGCCAATCAGCAGCCGGCATTCTCCTCTCCTTTCATCTTATCTCCATCTCTCTCGTTCCACTTCTCACCCATAATCCCTTACCTTGCCATTATCATCACACTTTTTTTCTTTCATCCCCCTTTTCTTTCTCTTTCCTCCCTTTTATTCATTTGGGTTTATAGTGAGTATTTCTCGCTCTCCTTTTCACTGAGATTATTACTTACCTCAGTACATTATTTATATCGTTGCCCTTTCATCGTTCTTTTTTTATAGGCTTTCATTTTTTCTTCCTACACATCTCTCCTTCGGACGAGATTTGTTTTCTAAGCGATGTTTGAGTTACGAGCGACGACTACATGTACTGATACAGATGATCTCCGTACACTGCAAAAAATGATTTTCTTAGTATTTTTGTCTTGTACAACTATTTAATCAAGACACATTTACTTGAGAAGCAAAATGACTTAAAGGAATAGTTCATCCACAAATGAAAATTTGCTGAAAATGTACTCGCCCACAGCCCATCCAAGTTGTAGATTAGTTTGTTTCTTCATGGGAACAGATATGGAGAAATGTAGCATTGCATCAGTGTCTCAGCAATGGATGCTCTGCAGTGAATGGGTGCCGTCAGAATGAGAGTCCAAACAGCTGATAAAAACATCAGAATAATCCACAAGTAATCCACACCACTCCAGTCCATCAGTTAACATCTTGTGAAGCGAAAAGCTGTGTTTGTAAGAAACAAATCCATCATTAAGATGTTATTAACTACAAACCGTTGCTTCTGGCTAAGATATAAATCCATAATCCATAATAATGCTTCATCCAGAGAAAAAGTCCATACTCTGTTGTCTCTCACATCAAAAGCCACCCACATATTTGATTAGAGCCTGTTTTGGCTTGCTTGATCTGTGCATATTTCTCTCCTGATACAGACATTATGGATAAAGGACTGAAGCAATGATTTAAAGTTAAAACAACTTTTGTCTTCTCCAGATGTTAACTGATGGACTGGAGTGGTGTGGATTACTTGTGGATTATTGTGATGTTTTTATCAGCTGTTTGGACTCTCATTCTGACGGCACCCATTCACTGCAGAGGGTGAACTATTTCTTAAATAAATGTTTGAAAAATTAACCAAGTTTATGCTTAAAACAAGACTAAATACCTGCCAGTGGAGTAAGAAAAATGAACTTGTTTCCTCTTGGAATAAAGTTTATTTTTCTTATCCCACTGACAAGATCATTTTTATTGTTCACACATTTTCAATAAACAAGACTTTTTTTTTTCTTAAGTCGATTTTGTTATGTTTAGATATTTGTATTGCAAATCAAGACTTTTCAATTACTGAGGAAAAACATTTAGCAGATTTTATATCTAATGGATTTGGGAAAGTCATGTGATCACAAAACCATTTTGAGAAATCGGTGAATGCTCTAATATTGACTTCTTTCTCTTGTTATGCTTGATGGGTTTCAAGCAGACAGCAACTTTGAAAAAAAAATAGGTCTAAATATGGGTTGTAAGGTGCAGCTTTGCATATTCAGCAAAAGTGCAAATAAATGAAAAGATAAAATATTACATTGCATCTGCAGCTTTTCCAAACTGTTAGCAATTTGCTCTGCAATTTTTAACCATGGTCATCTGACAAAAACACATGTTCGATTCAGACCGGACTAAAATCACAAAGCGATTTCCTCAGGAAAATCTAGTTCCATCCAAACAGGGCTTTAATCTCTGCTTTCTCTTACTAATGGTGTCTCAGTCTCACATCGCTCAGCTCTCTTCTCGGGGCCGATGGGACTCTACAAACACACATTAGTATTACTTTAGACACTATAAGGTTACGTTAAGCCCTGCGTTACTACAGACTTAGCATTGAAAAGACATTCAGACGGCCACTGTGGAGATTTGCCTCATTGTGATTCTGACTGACTGATGTAAAAGACACGTTACGATACATGTTTAATGAGTACATCTGCTCCCACGATCCCGACCGGCACTGCCTGCACTGAATAAACAATCAGCGCTGTCTGTGACCTCGACAAACTAATGTGCTGAATAAACTTCCACGATTCTGAAACGACTCACTACAAACCTGGATGGCTTTCTTTTTTTCAATGGACATAATAGGTGAATTTTTTAAGAATATCCTGGCCATTCTTTTCCATATAGTGAAAGTGAATGGTGACTGGAGCTGTCAAGCTCGAAAATTGATTACAAAACGTGAAAACATCTTAAAAAATAATCCAGGAGACTCATGCGCTACATTCCAAGACTTATGAAGCCATGTGATGACTTGACTGACAGTTTTTCTCTGCTGTGGTTCACATGTCAAATATGGTGGTTGTAATATGGTTTAATCTCAAGAACCAATGGCATTTGGTCTCAAGTGTTGCTGACACGTCATTTTCAAGTTCATATGACTTTTGTAATGCATTTTTCAGAGATTCCGAATATATTGATGAATGTGAATAATCACTTCGCATATGGTGTTTAGAGGTCTTGCAAACATACCACCAAGTCATATTGACCACCTTTATGGTAATTATAAGGTGAATTTTGGTCATGTTGGAGCTTGACAACCCCAGTTTCCATTGACGTTTTTATTATATGGAAAGAACAGCCAGGTTGTTCACAAATTCAGCTTAAGTGTTTTGCACAGAACAGTTCAGGTTATTTGGGTTTGAACTTTAACTGTAGATATTTTAGCATTACATAAGAAAAAAAAAGATCTTTATATCATGTAGATCAACAGTTTACTTTCCAGACTCTTCTAAACACATTAGGGCTACTAAAATAAGTCATCAACAAAAACAATAGACTATAATTATTTGTAAGAAATACCACATTGATAATTAATATTAATGTTTGAAATGCAACCTATAAAGCTGTTTTTCAGTGGAGGGGAACATTAATAATTGTGCATACTGACTTTGTTTACTTCTCGAATAAATTCATAAGCCTTGGAATATACTGCATAAGTCATGCTGACAACCCTAGTAATGACTGTGAATAATGACTTTGTCCACTTCTTGTACGACTTCATAACTTGTACCACCAAGTCATATGGATCACCTTTATGCTAATTTTAATGTGCTTTTTGTCATTTTGGAGCTTGACAACCTTAGTCTTCATTTGATTTATTATATGGAAAAAGCAGCCATAATATTCTTCAAAAATTCACCTTATGAAGTTCCAAGTAACAAAGGTCCTGACGATGAGCAAATAATGACAGAATTGTCATTTGTGTGTTAACTTCATTCTGTAGATATTCATCAAAGAAAAAAATCATCTTTAGATCACACAGTATATTTTCCAGACCGATCTACACCGCTTGCCGCAGTCAGATTTGCAATATGATTAATGCCGCTGTCAGATTTGTATGGTTTCTCAGAGCACTGCATCATTCCTGATCACAAGCGTGAATACCAGCCGTTTTCTCAATTAAGAAATAATCTTTTATATCACTTGCCCTTTTGAGAGTCACTTTCCTTCGAGATAACCATAACTCATTGCTCTCTCTCTCTCTCCTAAAAACGGGTCTTCTCATAAATACAACAATGCTGATTACTTGGACACTAACACAATCAGCCAGCAATGAAGAGGCGCTGCGTTGCATAAGAGACATAACAACATCATCAGACAGATTTAGCTTTTACTTCAGGGAGAGCTATTCCACAAGGCTCATCATTATTGCCGCTATTAGACGCCTCTTATCTCCTGTTAACGCCGCCCCAGCAGTGCAGAGCTAAAGTATATAGTCCACGACCCGGGCTGATTCTGTCACTAACTGCAGTTTGATGGCTCTGAGTGGCTGTATGATTGAGCTGAGCTGCAATTGCACTGAAGAGTGAGGTCGCTCTGAGCTGTACTGGTGTGACCCGACTGAACACTGGAGAGACACCAGGGTCACGCGCCATTCAGAACCCAATCAAGAATGCCTTTTAAGTTCCTTTTGAATTGAATTTTGAATATAAGGAAGCTGACTTAAAATAGAATGACATTTAAAGAAACATTTAATTT
This sequence comes from Sinocyclocheilus grahami, assembly GCF_001515645.1. Classification (NCBI taxonomy): domain Eukaryota; kingdom Metazoa; phylum Chordata; class Actinopteri; order Cypriniformes; family Cyprinidae; genus Sinocyclocheilus; species Sinocyclocheilus grahami. The sequence goes on along the minus strand of NW_015505981.1, from coordinate 529,127 downwards.
TTCAGTACAAATTATGATAAATGTGATTATATATACAACATATAATAACAACCTATTTAAAGCAACAACAAAAACGATATATATGTATAATTAAATATTCATAAAATATGTAAATATGTACAATTTTATAGGTTGTATTTTAAACACTTATTTATAATTTATTATAAATGTTTTAGTACTTGTTTAGTACTTGATAGATAGATAGATAGATAGATAGATTTATTATTTAGTATAGTATTTATGATAGATAGATAGATAGATAGATAGATAGATAGATAGATAGATAGATAGATAGATAGATAGATAGATAGATAGATAGATAGATAGATAGATAGATAGATAGATAGATAGATAGATAGATAATTATAATAAATTATAAATAAATGTTTGAAATGCAACCTAAATAATGAAATATTCATTAAATTAGTAATATCAATTTAATGAATATTATTCAGTTTTATGTATTTCATTACATTTAATAAATGAACTCTCACTGACCCAAGCAAACTTACAAGATGAAACCCTTGACACCTGTTCTTGTGTATTTTGTTATTGTTGTGACTGTTGCATTTCCTTTCATTCCAATTCAACATCCTGTGGTTTGTGGTCAATTCGATTCAAACTCCAAAAGTCATGAACTGTAACACAGTCAATTCTTATATTCTGAATGTTGCCCAACCCTGTAAGACATGTTTTAGTAATCAACATGACGTCCAAACATCTTTTGTTGGATGTTTGGGATTTTTTCCACAGGAAGCTGTTCCCCAAGCAGCGGGATTGTTATGTGCATCGAGTGGCACAACAGGAAATCACAATCCCGACTGATAAAGAGATGGAGAGAACAACGGCACACAAACGTCCAAAATCAGAGGAGGCGGGGCTTCAGACTCACCTGCCACTGAGTTAGGGCGGGGCATGAGGTAGAGGGGGGTGGGGTGAGAGGAATAGTGGGCGGAGCTGGTCTCAGGGATCTTGTTGAGGCTGTAGGTGGAGGCGGCCATGTTTTCGTCCACGCGATACAGGCTGGAGTCCAGAGTGGATCTGTGAGAGTGCCAGAGCTTCAGGCTGCTGCCTCGAGAGCCGTCGCCATGTTTCCCGCTCCTGTCCATTGGCTCCGAGTAACTGGTGAGGGTGGCTGGGAAAAGAGGCAGGATGAAGGAGAGAAGACACATCAGCTGGAATAAATTTCAAAGCAAAATTTTCGAGCAAAATTGTGACAAGAAAATTCTGTTAGAAAGGGTAATTTCCCCAGAGGACTGAGTGGAGCTGCGTTTGAATACTGTATGAAAAGTGATTGCATCATTTAAGCTCTTGCAGTTTTGCGAGTATCATTTGGCTTGATTTTCAGTGCATTCTCTTCAGATATGCGTGATAAACGCAGAGCTTTAGAGCCTTAAAAATATCGTTACATCTAAAGACTTATTTTACACCACTAGTTGCATAAGTGGAACTGCAACTTGTTTGTTTCAATGAAATTAGATTTTTGTTTTCAGAAAAGAAGTGCATTATACGTACTCATTTCTATGCATTCATTTTTCAGTGTGAAAACATGAATTGCACTACTAATATTATGAAACAGAGCTGAAAAGTGCAGCATTATGTGAAATGGGACACAGTTAGTGTAAGTGGAGGTATGAATAAAACATGGCTTAATATTGGTGCATTCAAGTCATGTTAGAAAGATCGTATTTACGAGTTGAACACACTTAAACGTCACCACAAAGTCGTAATTATGAGAGGGAGACTAAAACTTTGTTTAAGCCCAGATTTTTCGAGTTTGGAGAGTGTCAGTGAGAAAAGATGTTTGGAAGCAATGGATGCAGCATCTGTATTGATGGTAAATTTGTTGAAATAAAATTATCAAATCTAAATCTAAATATATTTATTAAATCTTCAATGTACTATAAAACTAATCTAAGTTGCATGCACAAAATACAATGTCAAATTATGATAGAATATATTCAATTTACAATTAACATACTCAGAAAAAAAAAGTAAATAAAAAAATTAAACATAAAAAGCAAAAACATATTCATCATTGTGTAGAAGCAGAGTTTAAAAATCTTGCTGATTTTTATTTATTTATTTAATTTTTTTGTCGAAAAGATATCACCATCTTGCTCTGAGCAGAGTGACTTGAACTCACTTGACGTTGTAATTATGACTTCCCAACTCATAAATATGAACTTCCCAGGAGGAATTAAACACACCATACGGCAGCTCCGGGAACAGAACTCCCGCCTTTCAGTCAAAAGAGCCAATCGGCTTTTAGAAAAGGCATCTGATTTTTATTCTAGCACATAGACCAGTCAGTATTAGCTGTACCAGTCTGAAAATATTCAGGTTTTATTTTGATTTTAAAAGCAAGCCTATTGCTTTTATGAAATAAATAGCTGGCCGGGTGAATTACCAAGACGGACAAAGAGTAACCTGACATTCTGAAAGGAGAATGGAGTGTCTGGGAAACCTAATGTACATTCACTATTAAAAAAGTTCCACCTACTTCAACTTCAAAACTTAAGTTCAGTTGCTGCCTTATTTAAAGTATAATCGAATTGGCTGTACAAGTCATTTCAACTTAAATTATATTAAACTGACTTAAAAGCTGAGTTAAATCATGTATAACTAAAAAAGGGAAATTATTTTGATGTTAAATTAAAGGAAAAACATTCTACCATGACTTACTGATCACAATTTCTTACAATGTTCACAACAGAAAATGCTACACATTTAAGTCAATAAACTTTGCACAAAAATTAATATATATTGGAAGAAATTAATGATTTTAGCCAACAAGAAAGCATCAAATTGATCAAAAGTGACAGTAAAAACATTTTATGTCACTAAAACCAAGTAAATGCTGTTCTTTTGAACTTTCTATTCATCAAATAATCCTGAAAAAAAAGTTTCCACACAGCTTAACTATTTTCAATGTTAATAATTAGAAATGTTTCTTGATCAGCAAATGAGCATATCAGAATGATTTCTGAAGAATCATGTGACACTGAAGACTGGAGTAATGATCCTGGAAATTCAGCTTTGATCACAGAAATAAATTATATTTTAATTAAAGGGGTCATATGATGTGATTTCATTTTTTCCTTTCTCTTTGGAGTGTTCCAAGCTCTTGGTGCATAAAGAAGATCTGTAAATTTGCAAAGACTAAAGTCTCAAATCCAAAGAGATATTCTTTATAAAAGTTCAGAGTCAGCCACGCCTACCTAAAACGGCTCTAACAAGCCCCCACATACCTACATCACTATGTGGAAATATTAGCATAATGCCGCCCAAATGTTCACGCAAAGAAAGATGGCGTAACTTTTATTCTCGCTGTAGTATTGTTGCTGCCGCCATGTCGTGAAGGCGCTGTGTGCTTCGTTGTGAAAGCGAAACTACTTTGTTTGGTCTTCCAAAAGAGGACGATATCCGCTTCGTCATGCCTGGAGCTCATCCGTGCTGGCCGCTGAGGGAATACATCAACTTCATGCTGTTGATCACCGGCACATTTTATGGAGGACTGTTTACTGATCCTGGGAGAGTAACGTTAGACTAAAATGCCGGCAGTTCTGACTCACGTAAGTACGTTTTCATTTATCATTTGCCACTGATGATTCAAACGCGAGTTTTGGGCAGTGTGGAGTAGCACTTGTTGTTTGTCATTTCTCTGATCACAAATGCAGACAGGGTTTTATGTTTACGCGGCGCAATGCAACGCAACGCAACGCAACACGTAAAAAAGACAGTATAAGTCAATATAATCAGTAATTATGTCCTCACTGGATGCAACAAATGCCTCGTTTGTAATGGGTTTTAATATTTTTGTCTCGTCACTCCAGCCGGGACACGGCATCAACAGTATGTGAGGGGCGTAACATTAACGTCTCACGCTTGAGGTATTCGACCAATCACAACGCACTGGATAGCTGGCCAATCACAGCACACCTCGCTTTTTCAGACCGATGAGTTTTGTAAAAATCGACGCGTTTCAGAAAGGCGGGGCATAGAGGAGAAACAATAATGTGCAGTATGTGGAAAATAATGTGTTTTTTTTACTTTAAACTGCATAAACACATTTCATTACACCAAATACACAAAATAATGTTCTTTTTAGCAGCATCATATGACCCCTTTAATTATAAAAGGGACATTGGATGCAAAATTCACTTTTAACATGGTGTTTGCATATAAATGTGTCTTAGTGTGCAACCAGCCTACAATGATAAAAATCCATTCACTCCATTTTAATCCCCACAAAACCTAAACAATCTCAATTATCAAGCGGTTTTGATTTTCTGAGCAGTATGACATCATAGTGCTCAAGCCCCGCCCACGGCCGCTGACGGACTGTCCCGTATTAGCATATCTCCGGTCACTGTGAACAGAGCTGTTCTTGACAAGGTAAAAGGGTGTTGTTTTACACGACCATTGAGGAATTTTAACCAAAGTATGTTACAGACATTTCAAGAAGACCTTAAAGAATCACACCAAATTTTGGAAAATAGGCATCCGATGTCCACTTTAAAATATATTAAAATAGAAAACAGTTTTTTTAAATAGTACATATGTACTATAGTACAAATAGTACATATTACACACAATATTACTGTTTTTACTGTATTTTTGATCAAATAAATGCCACTTTTGAAAACCAATCTTACCGACCCCAAATGTCAGTCACTCACCAATAATGCCGCTGTCTCTGCTCTCCAGGGTGGATGTGGGGCTGGTGACGGCCTGTCCAGGAGCAGCAGAAGGAAGAGTGGAGCATGGACTGCAGGCAGGAGGCGAGGCGGTGCTGCTGGTGAGGGTGGAACACGGACTCATCCTCCCACTCACTCCTAAACCCTGCACACAAAGCCTTTGCTCTCAGAGTCGCAGCTTGTGTTTGCAGTTGACCAATTAATCTCTATCAGCTCTGGAAGTCTACAGCTGGCAGCAGGAAGTCCTCTCTCTCGGCTCCTGATGGGACGGCGGTGGCACTCCGTGACAGGCTGAGCCAGTGTCGGTTCGGGTTAGGTGGGTGCTGAGGCCCCAGGCAGGCCATAATGAAGCATGGCACGGCTAATCTGCCCACTACCACGATTAACATCAAACATCACAACAGGCAAAGCACCTTGCCTTAAAACATTCACAACCACTTAAGGTCAGAGTGACAAGTCCATACACACACACACTCACACTCACACTCACACACACACACACACACACACACACACACACACACACACACACACACACACACACACACACTCACTCACACACACACACACACACACGCTCTCTCTGTAGTTATGTAACACTATACTCCTGTTCAGGTGCGTAGATTACGCGGGAGATGCGGGGGACATGTCCCCCCCACTTTTAATATTCACTTAAAGTGTGTTCGCATAGAGGTTTTCAAGAGCTGGTGAGAATAAATATAGATTTTAAATTCAAAGAGACAGTATAGTCTGTGCATGATCTGATGTTTTATTCAGACCCAGATTAAGGCGAGATGAACATCACGGAGCGCTCTGCACTCCGTGCAGAGTATGTTTCATTCACACTCGAAGCTGGAGGGCGCTCTCACGCAGAAAGTCGTATGAGGAAATGGACAAAAGCGTTCAGCTATCACTGTATGAGAAGTTTTTTTTCACAGAAAAACTGAAACGTTTGGAAACATGAAGACATTAAAGGTATGATTGCGACAATACACAATATATGGTTTATTTGTGTTTGTCAAGTCATCTCCAGGTAATAAATAAAGTATATGAACAATGCAGTGCTAACTGACATAGCATTTATTACAGTATAAAAACTATTCTGCCTTATGTGATAAAAAAGTATTTGTAGTATATAAAAAAAATCATTATTATTGGTTATTGTCCAGCAGTTATCTGATTTCTAAGCCAATTAAAAGCTAGAAATGAGAGAAAAATTAAAGTTGACTATACACTAGTCAAAAGTTTTTGAACAGTAAGATTGTTCATGTTTTTTAAAGAAGTCTCTTCTGTTCACCAAGCCTACATTTATTTGATCCAAAGTACAGCAAAACAGTACAATTTTGAAATATTTTGCTAGGCTATTTAAAATAACTTTTCTATTTGAATATATTTTAAAATGTAATTTATTGTGATTTCAAAGCTGAATATTTAGCATAATTACTCCAGTCACACGATCCTTCAGAAATCATTCTGATATTCTGATTTGCTGCTCAAAAAACATTTATTATTATTATGATGTTGAAAACAGATGAGTATAATTTTTTCAGGTTTCTTTGATGAATAGAAAGTCCAGAAGAACCGCATTTATCTGAAATAGAAATATTTTGTAACATTATAAATGTCTTTATCATCCCTTTTGATCAATTTAAAGCATCCTTGCTAAATAAAAGTGTTGATTTCTAT
>NW_015505981.1:454126-522603 GCF_001515645.1 Sinocyclocheilus grahami | reverse complement strand
TAACATTTCTGTCCCCCTCACTTCTGAAATGATGGCTACACCCCTGCTCCTGTTGTTCAGACCGTTCTTGTTCTGGTGCTCAGGATTGCATGCTAACATGAGGAAAATGGGCCGACTGTATTCTGAAAAGTGCTGTATCAACAGAGTGAATAGCAAAAAGGCTGTCTTTATGTAATTCCCTAATTAGAGGTAACCTCATTGAATGCCATATGTGGCCTCTTCTCTGCAGGAGGGAAAGATAATTTTTGAATAAAGCTGACACCTCAAAGAACAAGAGATTTTACAGTAGAAAGTGAGGAAAATTCAGTTTTCTGCTTCGTGACGATATTTTCATTACAATTAATCTCCCACAATTAATAATATCATGATAGCAACAATTAATCTATATCAGGGGTAGGCAACGTCAGTCCTGGAGTGCCGATGTCCTGCAGAGTTTAGCTCCAACCCTGAAAAAAACCACACCTGACTGTAGCCTTAGTAATCCTGAAGACCTTAATTAGCTTGTTCAGGTGTGTTTGATTAGGGTTAGAGCTAAACTCTGCAGGACATCGGCACTCCAGGACCAATGTTGCCTACCCCTGAACTAAATGCACATGGCTTGGATTCTCAGTGAACTGTCAAACTCTTCATAACTTCTAAACATTATTTCAGTGTGTGAGCCATCATATGCAAAATGATCCATTCAATTATTAAAATTATTTTAGTGGCATTGGCCAATTCATTGACACAGTAACGAGGTTTTGAAGAATGACAAATATTTGGGGTGAGTAACATTTAAGTCATTAAGTCATTTGCACACATGCAATTGTCCCATTAAACAGTGACAAATGCACTTGCGATGTAGAAAATATTAAGACTGATTTAAAAAATGGGTCAAAGAAACTGTAATATTATGATATATTGTATTATGGTACAAACATTACAGCTTTACAGCATGACTAGGAAGAATAAGAATTACACATGGACTCCAAAGTAAAACATCTAGAAACATTACAGTAATTTTGGGGGAAACGTGTTTAATTGTCATGAATTTAATGTTACAATAAATAAAATCAGCAAAAAATGGTCCTAAACAAGCTTCACTTTCTTAATATGTCAGAATGTCTACTATTTGTCTTTGCTTTTAGGGTGAAATAGGTGAGATCCAGCCTTTCTGAGTTTCTTTTATATCTTAAGGAGGTGTATATTTATAGCAGGAGGTGAGGTTGAATAACCCACCTGTGCGTCATCAGGCTCATCCATGCTGTACTGCGGCCCTTGAGACCCCTCGCTCACTTTTTCTCCGAGTAGGAAGCCAAGACGAGTCATCAACGTGTTTGCTGCCTCGTCCACTGAGGGAGGGGGGCCGAGATCTGGACCTAACCCCCCTAAAGACAAAAAGAGAGAGCGAGAGAGAGCGTGAAATTGAGTCAAGTGTAAAGTGAAACCAGCAAACTAGCTCACCACAACAGAAAAAGTTATTTATGAGCTTCACATCTTCCGCTGCTCATGACAACTATATCATGATTATGGATTCCACATGAAAATTCAACAATTCCGTAAGTGATTTCCCACAAATCTTATATGACGCCTCACCCTCAGAGCGCCATCAATCTCTCTCTGTGTTCTCTTAGCCGTATAAAATCACCCTGCGGTCTTCCTTTAGAGCTGCTGCATGGCTACATACGGAGACAACGCTTCAGGATCAGACTGACAGAGACACGAACTACATCAACCAGCTCACACCGCGCTATATAATCAGCTAACAGCTCACAGAAAGAGAGAGAGAGAACAGAGAGCTAGAAAAAGAACATCTGTCAAGAAGAGATACAGGTAAAACTGCTTAAAGTGTGATGATTTTAATTTGAAGGCTATTTAGGCCTTACTGACAGAGAGAGAGAGTGAGATAGATAGATAGATAGATAGATAGATAGATAGATAGATAGATAGATAGATAGATAGATAGAACAAATGTACGAACAACATAGATAGATAGATAGATAGATAGATAGATAGATAGATAGATAGATAGATAGATAGATAGATAGAACAAATGTACGAACAACATAGATAGATAGATAGATAGATAGATAGATAGATAGATAGATAGAACAAATGTACGAATAACAGATAGATAGATAGATAGATAGATAGATAGATAGATAGATAGATATGAATAAATCAAAATTAACATTTAATTTTGTTTACACTGGTGCGATAAAGCAATAATCCATGAGATGCCTCTTTTACCATGGTAAAATCACTGTAACACACAAGCTTGTGTGGTTTATTGCTTTTATAAAATATATACGCCAATACACAATAATGTTAAATAGAAAGTTACATCTGTTATGATAATTTAAGTCTTCTTTTAAGTGCGTAGTTCATTATTACACTCACTTTACACATTATTATAATGTTCAACACAATTGTGCTTATATTCATTTTACAACCGTCTCAAATGTGGCTCATTCGATCAGAATTCAGAAGTATCTTCTTTTTTTTTAAAACCAGTTTTGATTCTGTGTTGGGTCGCCACTTAATGATCAATGTAAAATCTGAGTCCTGAAGCAGAACCAGTTATGAAGCACTGCCTGAGCCAAGCTTAGTCACGCCAACATAATGCAAACCGAATGAGAGAGGAGTTTAACCACTCATTCAAAGAAAAGCAGGAGAGACTGAGACTGACAGAGAAAGAGAGAAAGGTGAGGATGAGAAAATATCAAAACACACCTGTTCCCTGGCATGCCATTCCTTCAACACATCACACATGAACCCCGCGTGCAGCGCGTCCAGCAGACAGTCAGCGCAAGAGCGTATGAACACACAGCTGCAGCCGCATGTCTGGGAGGGACAGTGTGCGTGTGCGTGTGTGTGCGTGTGTGTGTGTGGGTGTGTGTATACCTGTTTTTCTATTCTGGTGGGGACTTAAACCTGAATACACAGACTCATGGGGACTCATGTCACGGTGGGGACCTAAATTGTGGTCCCCATGGGTACAAAAGCTTATAAATCATACAGAATGAAGGTTTTTGAAAATCTAAAAATGCAGAAAGTCTCCTGTGAGGGGTAGGTTTAGGGGTAGGGTTGGTGTAGGGCAATAGAATATACGGTCTGTACAGTATGTGTGTGTGTGTATGTGTGTGTGTGTGTGTGTGTGTGTGTGGGGCGTGTTTCTAATGAGTCTTCAGTGAAACATTCAGCTGTTTAGGGAAGGTCGGGGTGGACTGTCCTGCCCCACAAAACAATACAGCATAGAATAAAGATCAGAACACAACAAAGCCAATGAGAGGACAGCTGTGCTGCTCAGTTTAGAGCTCAAGATTTCACTCGTGTTTCACTTAAGCATCAACTTTGTCTCAAATATTTCTTGTAAGAAATTAAAGTGGATACAAATGAGACAACTATTAAAATTGAATATACACTATTCAATACACTTCTGTTGTGTATAAAAAGGCTTTAAAAAGTGATCATTTCAACCAAACATAATTTCCAAATATTAAATTCAAGAAATAAAATGCTGTTAAACTGTAGTTTAAATAATCAATTCATGTTTTCCTTACTATAACTATTTATTTTACCATTAATATTGAATCATTGTTGTATCATACTTTATGTATTATTTTGCTTTTTTGCCATCTCTTGTTAGCTATATTAGTTGTATTATTATTATTACTGTTTGTCAAGAAACAGAAGAAAGGATGATATTTATTATATACTTATTATTATATATTAAAATATAACAATCTGCAGTAATAAACAACAACAATTATTGTATAACTATTGTATAAATATTGTATACGCTTTCTTTACTTTTACTATTTATTTTATTGCTATTCATTTACCATTAATATTTAATAATTGCTGTTATTATGTATCATATATTGTTTCGTTTTTTTCAATGTGGTAGTCATTTGAGTATTAAGAAGACCCATTACAAATGTATTATTATTATTATTACTACTGTTTTTCAAGAAAGAGAAGAAATAATCTGTTTTAGATGGACCAATATAACAATCCGCAGTAATAAACAACAACATTTGTTTTCATATTTGTACGTTTTTGACAAATATGACATAATATACAGTATAAGAGCTATGAAAATAATGCGATACAGATCAGATAATTCGGTTTTACAAGAATTTCATGATAACTTTTGAGTTCTGACTTTTGATTGGTATCTTCAAGCAAACCTCAGTTTGAGACATTATTGAGATGTTTACTGAGATGTTTTTCTGAGTTCTTTTTCTCAGGAGAATCACGACACAAAAGCCTCCATTTGTTCCTCATTTAATCTCACTGCTGTCAAGAAGAAAGACTTGAGATATTAAAGAGCTCATAAAAAACATTAACAGGTCAACTTGCATTGCTTTTACAAGTAATCCATCATTTTCCCTCGCTACACTACCATTTAACCTGTTCTTACACACCGTGAGAGTGAAATTCCCCTTCCTGCACAGCAACAACAACAGACAAACCGGACAAACGGCTTTCCTCAATGAGCCCGTAGCAATAACGCATGTGCATAATCTGATGATACAATCTCAAAAGTTTGAACAACTGACCGAGTGTCAACATCAAACAGGCGTCTCAACTTGTCTAGCGACACACCCTCCACAAGCCTGTCATATTAACACTCCAAAACATCACGGGAACAAGCTACAACACACTGCTTTCAATAGACTATCAATTGCAGCGCTCCTACAGCGTCTAAAAATACCATCTAGGCAGCTGACTGGGGTTTGAAACACAAATGTGTATGTTTATGCATATGCTCTCATTTTTTCCTATAAGTGAAAGAGTACTTACTCTAAACCTGCGCGCCTGTGTGATACAGCAACAATGGCAGTCAGATAACACTGTGCTGAATTTAAATATACATCTGAAGGTCTCTAATGGACTGGACAGACCTGACTGACAGGCAGCACATAGTTGATTGAGCTCCTCGTCTCATAATGACTCGATGGCAAATTCCTTTCCTTTCTCTTCCAGGAAAGATGTTGAAATGAGCAGACGCAGCGCCTGAGTCTCTAGATTTGCTGGTTATATAAAACGAAGCATTTGTGTGTGCGGCACGGTAGATTTTAGTGTACATTTGTGTTTGCGCGCAGGTTGCAGTGAGAATGTCAGTGCTGGAAATACATCTATACATAGACAGTCACAGCACCCACGCACCTACCTCAAATACACTGCGGAGCTGCTATCTATAGGATGAAACGCTCACGTACTTCGGCTTTGTTACGTATTAAAACACATATGCTATAAATGGAACATCTAAGAAACTTCTCTTCAGGTGAGATCATTAGGGCTGGTGGATATAGCTACAAATTGCATCTTGACATTTTATTACATTCAACAAGCATCTCTGTGTTTACGTATTAAAAGGCTTAAAAGGTGATTTGTTTCGTTAAGGGGAATCATCATTTCATCTGAACAGCCCCTGTTGCCAAGGAGATTCAAGATGTTTAATTCAAGGAACAAAATACAGTTAAAATGTTAGTTAAAATGATCAAGTTTTCCTTAATGTTACTGTTGGTTAAGAAATAGAAGAAAGGATGACATTCAATAATCTGTTTAGATGCATCAATATGACAATCCTAGCAATAATCAATAACACTGATTTACATACATGTCAGTGTTACGAAAGGTTTTTTTAACCAATATTATAATGTCATTTTTTATATATTATAAATATATTTTCATACTATATATTAGGGGTTATTTTATTTCATTTCATTTCAATCAAGTTAACAACTTGTTTTTAATGGTTTTAGTTTTGACCATGGTGTGTGTGGTTTTGGGTTTAATTAAAAATTTTAACTACAACCCTGAATTGATCAAAAGTGACATTAAAAACATTTATAAAGTTTCAGAAGATTTCTATTTCAAATAAATGCTGTTCTTTTGAACTTTTTATTCATCAAAAATCCTGAAAATTAAACAAATGTATCATGAGTTCCACCAAAATATGAAGCAGCACAACTGTTTTCAACATTGATAATAATCAGAAATGTTTCTTGAGCAGCAAATCAGCATATTATACTGATTTCTGAAGATCATGTGACACTGAAGACTGGAGGAATGATGCTGGAAATACAGCTGCGCAGCACAGGAATACATTACATTTTACAATACATTACAATAGACAACAGTTATTTTAAATTGTAATTATATTTCAAAATATTGCTGTTTTATTGTATTCTTAAACAAATAAATGCAGCCTTGGTGAGACATTTTCAAAAAATCCTACTAATCCCAAATGTTTGAACATTAATACATACAGTCGTAGATTATAATATGCATAAGTTACTTAATAGTATTAAATATTATGACATATTTTTATATTATACAAATATCCTTTGTTATTTACAAAATGAAGATAACACAAAAAACTGTGAGTGATTCCGCGAGTGAGTTGATGAGTTTTGGATCAATTCGGTGAATTCGAATGATTTGAACTGAATCAAACAGATCAAACCATGTTAAACATTGTTTTGCTACTGATCTCTATCTAAACGAGCTGAAATGAGCAGGATGTGATTACATATATGTAAATATAGAGAACTGTGCTGGTGCTCGTGATCATATCTGTAACTCAGAGCGAATCAGAGACGTGATGATCAATCGAGTGATTGGCTGAAATGACCCACATTCCCTGTGAGAGAGGCCATGCAGAAGGGAGAAGACAGCATAAAACACTTCCTTGTCCCACCCCCCTCCTCCTCCTCCCGCTCCGTCCTGTCATCCTCGTATTCCTGCGCTATGGAGAAGACAGATGGTTGCTATGGCAACAGGCAGTGCGGTAGGAAGGGTGGCTGTAGTTTCCCGGGAGTGGGCATGCTGTCTCTCTCAGTGTTTTTTTCACTCTTTTCATGCATGCTTGCCCAGCAGGAGTGACACAGGTGCGAGTATGCGAGATTTGAAGTCTGGCAGAAGAGACAGTGTACAGATTTATCATCCACGGAGAGTCACGGCAGGTAGTGACAGAGCAAACCGAGCAGCATCCGACACACAGAGATGGAGTCTCAGTACAGGCCAGCTGACTCACGGTGTAAATGACTCCAGTCGTTACTCATCTCGCTCACACACACACATCTTCAGAAATTTAAACTGGCAGAATTTTAAATGCACCATCAAAAATTATTTCGATTTATGAAAATCAAGATGCACAATTCTTAAAACACAAAAAGATTTATGAAAATGTCAAAGCTGCTCTTTTACAAAACAATAATGAATGTCAAGAGGAGACACGATTTTGCTTAGTTTATTAAAATAATGACAACCAACATTTTATGTTAGGTCCAGATATGAATTCGGAAATCAATATGAAATCAAAATGAATTTTTTTAACTAAACAAAACTCAGCACTAAGAAATATAGCAAAAGTATAAATAATATAATATGTAAAAATATAATATAATGAATTTTTATATTTTTCCAAAATATATGGTACTGTATATAAAATATTAAATGGAAATATTTATATTTAAGGAAGCAATATGAGATAAAAAAATTAAAAATATATATAATTAAAAAATTTTATTTTTTTATTTAGTATATATCTTTTTTTCTTTTTTTTATCACCTATTGTTTCTTTATCCCACCTCAAAACTGCCTATATAAAATATATTTATAAATTTTATTATATTACTAATTCATATTATTAATGTAAATATTTATATTTAAGGAAGCAATAGGAGATAAAACATGAAAAGCATATATAATTATTATATTTTAATAATTATTATTAATCATAAATATTTCATAATGATTATTAGTATGTATATATATATATATATATATATATATATATATATATATATATATATATATATTATTTTTTCAGTTTAACAGCATTACAAATATTTAACGCAATTAACGCAGGGGCGGAGCTAGGGTTGATCACTAACTCGCTGCTTCTGTCTCTTTTTTTCTTAACAAAAATTGTGCTTATTTAGAACGTCTTTACGAGCATACCATACGGGAAACTTTTCAGACGCGCACTCCAACTTCACCTCAGCGCCAGGCACGAGTCAAACGAGCGCATCCTTTCATATGCAATGTCATAGTTATGTCGTCAGTTAAGTCATGAAGTTACCAGAAAGGCGATTAAAGCTGCATTAAAACTGTGCATGTATGTAAGTATGTGTTATATATGAGTCAGAGTTAAGAACATGTCTCTGAAATGCAGTGGTTTTCAAAACTGTCCTGAAGCAGCAGCAACACACCCGATTCAACTCATTATGTTGTGAGAAAATACGATGCGTGTCAGATCCGCGTCATGTTCAGCAGCCAAAACAACCTCATAACCAGCTGCTGTGATGTCTGTTCATCAAAGAACAAAAGAGGAAATCAATCACTTCTGTAGCTTTAAGGATTCATCTAGATTTCATTTAGAATTTAGTGTTTGATAACTTTATTCAATTTCTGCATATTTCCTACTTGCTGAAGGGCACAGGTAGCTAAATATGACATTTAGTGATAATGGCCTTCAGTTATAAAAAAGATACCACTAAACAAATATAAAAAAAATACTGTCTTTATGTTCTTTCTACTTTATTTTTGAAGACTGCATGTGAAAAAAATCTGTGCAATGACTTGAAGACTGCAGTCCACAAACGCTCACCATCAAATTGAACTGAACTTCTGCAAAGAAGAGTGGGCAAATATTGCAAAGCTGTGCAAAGTTATTAGAGACAAATCCCAACAGACTAAAGGCTGTAATTAAAGCAGAAGGTGGTTCAACAAAATACTGACACAAGGGGGTGATCCTTTTTCCAATTCAGTGATTTTGTTTTTTTTGTTTTTCTGACATGTTGGTGTTCTATCTTTCACCTGGATGTTATAAGTTGCACTGAGTAAATACTGTGTCCATCTGCATTTCAGGTTGAAAAATGTGATTATTTTAAAGGGTGCTGACTCTTTTCCAAACCCACTGTGTGTGTGTGTGTGTGTGTGTGTGTGTGTCAAATATATATATATATATATATATATTAGTTAGGATGCTATAAATGCTATAAATTCCCCCCATGTCAGTAGTGAAGACAGACAGCAGATACTGCGCTTGAATGATGCTGCTGAGAGGGGTTAAGACGGATGAGGAACAGCTAAAATCCACACCGCTGACCGAGCTCTCAAAACAGCCCAAGACAAACCACTCTAGACTTTCCGCACGACTGGAATACAGATGAGTGTGAACAGTGGGAGGAGTGTGCAGACGGTCGAGAAAACCAGGTGCAAAGATCACTGAGCGATGAAGAAAACCGGTGCAGACGTCGCCTCGGGTCAAGTTTGCAAAAAAACCTTTAAGAAATGTTCACAATTTCACACATTTATGGCCAGAATATCAGTGAATAAAGCTTATGAAAAATCAATTACCCTGAAAATCCCTGTCTAAACTATTACAATGAGCACTTACACACTGCAGATAATATTTATCATTAAATTTCAGGTTTTTTTACATGCAATATTCGGATAAAATACAAAAGTGACAATCACATCTAAAAATTCACCCTATAAAAATAATGTATAGTGACAGCTAATTTTTTATTAAAGGGGTCATATGATGCAATTTCAAGATGTTCTTTCTCTTTGGAGTGTTACAAGCTCTTCGTGCATAGATAAGATCCGTAAAGTAAAAAAACCCAAAACAATAAAGTCTCAAACCCAAAGAGATATTCTTTATAAAAGTTAAGACTAGTCCACGCCCTCCTAAAACGCCTCGTTTAAACACGCCCCAACATGTCTACGTCACTGTGTGGAAAGATTTGTATAACACCGCCCAAATGTTTACACAAAGAAAGTAGGCGTAACTTTGATTCTCGCTGTAGTATTGTTGCCGCCGCCATGCCGTGAAGACGCTGTGTGTTTCGTTGTGAAAGCGAAACTACTTTGTTTGGTCTTCCAAAAGAGGACACGACTAGAAATCAGTGGTTAAGTTGTATTTACAACACTGTTCCAGAACACTTCAACCCAAATATTCAGATGTGTGCAGCGCATTTTACGGAGGATTTTCATCACATGCTTGAGGTATACGGCCAATCACAATGCACTGGATAGCTGGCCAATCAGAGCACACCTCGCTTTTTCAGACCGATGAGCTTTGTAAAAATCGACGTGTTTCAGAAAGGCGGGGCATAGAGGAGAAACAATAATGTACAGTATGTGGAAAATAATGTGTTTTTTGAACCTTAAACCGCATAAACACATTTCATTACACCAAATACACAAAATAATGTTCTTTTTAGCAGCATCATATGACCCCTTTAAATACATGCAACGTGTACAGAGATGTCTGATTCACTGTACGCTACCGTTCAAAAGTTTGCAGTCGGAAAGATTATTTAATGTTTTTGAAAGAAGTCTATTCTGTTCATCAAGGCTGCATTTATTGGATCAAAATACAGTCAAGACAGTAATATTGTGAAATATTATTACATTTTATTATAACTGCTTTCTATTTGAATATATTTTAAACTTATGAGGTGACACTCCTAAAACTCTGCAGTGTGTATTTGACCCATGCAATAGAGCATCTCTGACCGTCTGCACACACAAGGCCAACTAATACTAACAGTTGTCTGCAATAACTTGCGACTGTGAATGCAAAGCTCTAAAAATTTCCTCAATGAGTCACCAACAGATGCAGAGAGAGAGATGCAGAACGAGCTGCAGTCCCAGCAGGAGATGTGACTGCTGTTAGCAGGACTCTGTGCCACAGCCGAGATCAGACATGGGAATGCAGGGGCTCCTCTTAAACTCATTCACACACACACACACACACACAGACACACACACACTCAAAACGGGGGTTGTGATGACAGAAAGGTCACAAGCCAAGGTCAGAGTAGAAGAGAACACAGATGGATGAAGTCAAAGGGAGGATTGGGTTTCACTACCGCTAATGGTACAGCATTGGATTGTAAAACATACAGATGCATTCACCTGATTTCATTTCATATCCATTATTTAATTATGTGATCTGATTACGGGCCAAAAATCCATACTGAAGCAATAAGATACGAGAGCCTGTGCTATATCACAAATACATTGACAGGCATACTGAACAAACAATTCTTAGTTAAACATATTATTAGCCCGAGCTCTAATATAAATGAAACGCTATTGGCTATTTAAAAAGGGGGCGGGGCGGGGCGGGGCTGCTCAATATGTCCCGAACGCTGCACGTTTCAAGGCGCTTCAGTGGATCTTTAAGTAGTTAGACATAAAATGTTTATATATTTCCTCCATTGATATTTTCTAGCGTGCCTTACTATAAAAATGCTTTATTGACCAATCAGAACTATCTGTTTTAAAGAAATACTACAACATGGTTACCAAATATGATTAAACGAATATAATTATAATCAAGAACATCTCTTGAGACCATGGTCATAGCCAGCTATGAGGTACATTTTTCATGTTCAAAAATAACATTTGTTCTCTGAATGACTAATTTGCTGTTTAAAACTTGTCTGCATGAATACGTTTAGACAGTTTGCAATAATGTTTAGCGTCCGTGATATGAAAACGATCGCTGCGAGACGCTGGCGGAGCGAATGAGGCTTGAGAGAGTTGTGAGTGAGGGCGCGGGCGCCAGATCCAGCCATTATAAGCGTCTTTGAACTCGTATTTTCCACTTCATTTGACACTTTAGAAAGTTTATAAAGAGGGAAGTTGCAGTTTAGGGTTAGCAATGTCTTCTCTTATTTTTCGGTTTTTATTTTTCATAGCAATTATCTGGCAACACTGACAGGTTATTGCTGACAGGACACCACATTCAGTAAGGCAAACGCAAAAAATAACATGATATTATCTGTCAGAAACGTTATCAACGCTATCAAAAACAGTAGGAAAGTAGAATGTAAAGTTTTTGACACTTACACAGCAATTAAATGAAAAAGTATTTCCATTTAAAATGTATATTCAATGCAGTTAGTTGAATTTAACGGCTACTTTTTTGACCTACTTACTGTAAGTAGGACTGAAGTACACCTTTAAATTTAATTTTATAATTACTTCTATTGTCTTTAAAATATGGTTAAAGTGAATGAATGGCATTTATGGTGAACTAAAATATACTTCAATGTCATTTCTATTGAAACTTGTATTTTAATATATTTGCATTTACACATTAATGCAATGTTAACGTTGCAATTTAGTACATTTAAAATATATGAACTTTTAAACGTAATATCAAAAAATACACTTATAATCAAATACTTTACATGTGCATTACTATGTTAGTCAGCACATTAAAATAAGTGTATTTGTATTTCAATAATATTATATTGTCTGCAAGTAGAGTTTTTAAAAACACACAATTTTAAGATATGAAGTACACTACAAGCGCACATTCAATACAGTTAAGCACACTTGATTTTCACAAGGAGAAATTAGCAAACATCTAAGCACCTTAATATTTGTTTTCTGCAATGGTAGTGTCAGATGCAATGGGAATTCAGCAAAACTCCAACCGCATTCCATGAGAGCTTCAGATGGCACAGGAATGGCTGAGCATGAAACCAGCTCACGGGGAAATGTGAAGCATTCACACCGAACGCACACTGACAGATGCTTGCCCTGAACAACAGCAGGAGGCTGTGCTTCCACCAGCAATGCGGATCCAGTGCTCATGTGACTCAAAACAAGCAGCCATTATGAGAAGCATTACAGTGTTGCTTACTATAGATGAGTTCAAATGCGTTCCGCGTGAGATACATGACGACTGAAGCTGCGTGTGTTTCCGTGTATGAATGCTGTGTGAATGCTATTGTGATGCTGAACTCCGAATGCTAGACATGCCATACTGTATGCGTTCACTGATCCTGAACATCAGTCAAACACATAAATGCGCAAGCATTACGGTGACCAGATGGCCCGATCAGATCAGTATTTTTGCCTTGTTTTCCAGTAAACAAGATGTGTTTCCTTGATAAGCAAAATGTGATATTAAGATCCAATACATTTTCAGAGAATATTTCTTGAATTAAGTTTATTTTTTAATTCATTGGTAAATAGTTATGCTTGTTTCTATGCATAAATTAAATTACAACCAATGAGAATTTTATCTCGTTTTAATTTAGAATTTAATTTAGAATTTTTCCAAACAGCTGATAAAAACATCACGATAATCCACAACTAATCCACAGTCCATCAGTTAATATCTTGAGAAGAAAAAAAGTTGCGTGTTTTATATTTGATTGCACATTTATCTCCTCTATTTTTACATTTACATGACCTTTGCCGTTATGTAAAACACTCATTAAATATGATCTCTAGAAATGTTTATTTATCATACTGAACATTATAATTTTTGTAATGCACTTGTAGCATTTATAATAACAGAATTTTTTTTTTTGTGGTTAGGCAAAATTGTATAGAGTTGTATAAGTAATTATCATTATCAGCCAGAATTAGAATCAGTGCATCCCTGCCAGGTTATCATGCTAATGCAATGTCAAACAAACATATATTACTGTATCGTGTCATTTTTGTTGTTAGTGTAGTATACACTAAACGCATTTTAAGCGAGTTAATAAATGTCATGCCACACTGCAAAAAATTGAAAATAAGCTCTATTTTCTTACGCAAGATACAATTCTTTGATCACTGTAAACTCAAACAAGCAGCAGAACTGGTGCAGAAATTCACGAATCTAATGCTTTTCAAAGTGTGGATCACTGTCAGGAGAAACTATTATGTGTGTTTTGTGCATTTCAGGTTAATGTTAGACAAATACACACACTTGAGAGGAGAACACACACTCCTAACAAAGACGGGGTTCAGCAGAGCATGTCTAACACTTCCTTCAGATAGCGCAGCTCATTGTACACACATCCACACGTGGAGCGCAACATCTGCTACATCTCTGATAGCGCTAAACAACTGGGCTGCACTTGTGTGCGAGCGCATGTTCAAGTTCATTCGAGGTCAGCGGCAATGAAGATGCATCTCAAAACACTGACACCACGAGTGCGGTTTGTTCATGTGTGAATGTAGAAATATGTATAAGATGTGTGCGTGTATATACAATAAGTGCATCTGCTAGAGAAATAGATGTTCGAGATGATTCAGTGAGAGAGCTTTACGTTCCTGTCCGTGCTTGACAGCACAAACTCCCAGAACACTGATACTTCTCAAACAATACAAACCATGATGTGGATGGTATGATGTCTGAACAAACTATTTCACAATAAAGTCAATTGAGCAGAAATGCATGTTATCAAGGACAAATGCACAACTGCGAATTCTGCGATCAGTGAGGCGTGCGAATGTTTTGAGAAAGCCGCTAACAGCGTCTGTGTGTCACGTGAACGTCCTGGATTTCCCTGACACCATGATAGACGCCGTTTAGCTTTAATGAGCGAACCAAAACACAGTTAATAATGTCAACCATACAAATCACAGCACTAATCTTTCCTCAGCCACGACTGAATGCTGGGAATTTGGCGAGCTAATCGAAATTACATCTTTCCAGCGCGTGTGTTGATTGTGATGAATAGAGCAGAGGAGAGAAAGGTTATTAAAAAGATGTGTTGCTAACTATTTGCGTGAGCTGCGTCCAGCCCTGCTGTCCTCTGAATCACCTGCTGATGCGCTCAATAGCACAGGCTTTCTTTCACCGTCTTTCTCATTTTGGGACAGATTCAAGACCTTTTTTTTTTTTTTTGTGGAAATCTTTGTGACATTTTTCATATACTAATAATAATAATAATAATAATACATTATATAATTAACTATCATTTCATCCATTGTAAAAACAATGACTGTCAAATTTAAGAAAAAGTTTATTTTAAGCCATTTCAAAACAAATACATAAATAATAAGATATATATTGTAAACTTTCAGGACGGTGGGCATAAATAAAAAATAAAAATAAAATAAAATAATGTAAAATAAAATTTAAAAAAAAATAAATAAAAAATAAAAAATAAAAAAATAAAAATAAAATAAAATAAAAAAAAATAAACCAGTCATAGTGGATATTTGTATGGCTCTTAAACACTTGTTTAAGGACACAAAAGCTCTATATACCTCTATATATTACTACAATGTATATGTTAAATAAATAAATAAATGCTGTTTATGTATTACATGATTAAATATCATTGTTTTAATTTAGTTAAAACAATAAAAGATAGATTAAAAGAATAATATTAATAATGTAAACATCATTGTTGTCACTAACTGATTAAAATAATAATAATAATCAAGATTTAACTATATTGCTCAGCTGTAGTGGAGAGCATAATTGTAATATGGCTCTTTCACCTTTTAATTTCTTATTTAACATTATTTATGTTAATGACGAGCATATGCTTGTTTATAATAAAGGATAATTACAAACATTTAGGACACAAACGCTCTATACATCTCAATATTTCTATATATCTTATTACATACTATATAGTAGCTAAAGCAATTGGCACGGTTAGCAGTGTGATTTAACATTCAGCCCCTACAGGCTTCAAACTGGCAGCTTTAGCATAATATGACATGCAAGAGCCCTGCAATCCAGGCACACGAATCACTGTAGACACGGTGAGAAAACCAAACCTGCATCTCAGAGCCAGAGTGGGTGAGCAACAGCACTCGCACCTGTGGGCAGTCCAAACACACACACACATACACACACACACACGGCTACATCATGAATGTGCGGCCCAGATCACCATGGTAACTGAGGGAAGAGGACGGGAGCTCCAGCAGGTCCTTGTGCACATTCTCCAGATAAACAGTGAAACATCCATTTACAGAAACATCTGAACCACCATCAATATATCTGATACCGGCCCAATCGCTCTCCGTAACGCAGCCTTGAAATGCCTCAATCATTCACATATGAAAACTGTTTCTATTCTGTTGCTGAGAAAAAGCATACAAAAGAATTGCAGCGACAGCCTTCAGAATATAAAGTATGAGTCATTCCGACTGTTATGTCAGTTTTTCAGCTCCACTTTTGGAGGTTGACAAAGTGAATCACTGTCCACTGATTACATGGACATTTTCTTAAATGTGTGATCTTATGCTTCCCCCCATCTACTAAAATAAATAAATAAATCATATAGGGTTATTATAGGTAGCTGAAACTAAAACCATAAAAAATGCATTACTTGAAATAAAATAAATATTTACTGAAACAGTTGCAACATATTTTGTTTTCGTTCAGTTTAACTCGATGTACTAAAATAAAACAAGACTAAAAACTATAAATAAATAAAAAAAAACAAAAAATAAAATACAACTACAAATAAAAATAAAAACGAATTCATAATATTAATAAATATTAATGTTATTAATTCCTATTAAATATTAATAAAAACTATTAACAAGGAAATGCATCTCAAATATGCTAAATCAACACAGTTCTCATGTAATTAAAAACAGATTTTTTTTTCTTGAACTGACCTTTGTCAAGCATATTATAAGGTTTCATGGGACACGGCTCCTTCAGTCGGACACATATATTAACTCCTACTAAATATTGTTCAATATTTCAGTAATCTTGAAGCCTATCTAATATGAGCAGGAGATGAAATATTGATGAGAGTGAGGGGAGATCCTCAGTGAAGAGCTCTCCAAAGCCAGCAGCTGCGCTGATTCAGAGCTCAGACAGGCCAACGCTCGCTACATCTCCTCCTTTCACTGCAGCACTCTTTTCACGGTTGTTTTAAAAGGAGTCCAAAAATGATATAATTGAGGCCAAATATCCTTTTGAAACTCTTGAAAACTAGTTTTAAGTTGCATTCAAAATCCACTAAAAAGTACTGATAAATAAATAAATAAATACATTTCCCCCCCCCAAAAGTTGAAAAAAAAGTCACTTTATGTCAGCTGGTATCACTTGTAGACTATTTGGTACTAAAAATAAAGTCACACCTACAAGAACATAGTAAAATCAAGTGTTACAAACAAACAAATAAATAAATACATTTCCCCCCCCCAAAAGTTGAAAAAAAGACTATTTGGTACTAAAAATAAAGTCACACCTACAAGAACATAGTAAAATCAAGTGTTACAAACAAACAAATAAATAAATACATAAATAAATAAATGCATAAATGAATGAAAGTCCCCCCAAAAAGTCAACTAAGAGTCAACTTGTATCAGCTGGTATCACTTGTCTTTCAGATGTCTTTTTTTCCAGGTTGTTCAAACAAACAAACAAACAAATAAATAGATAACTAAATACATTAAAAAAATGCAACATATACCAACTGGTGTCACTTGTATCTCCTTTTAAAGATGACTTTGACGGCGAAGACTATTCTTAAGTTCCGTTCAAAGCCACTCAAAACTATGGAAGCCCGTTTCCGCCACTGTATAAAAATTTTTTATTGCAACTTTGTATTTCACAATTCGGACTTTTTTCTCGGAATTGCGAGTTTATAAGTTTATATCATGCAATTCTGAGAAAAAAAGTCGCAATTACCTTTTTTATTTTTTATTCAGTGGAGGAGACAGGCTTTCATTCAAAACTCTTGCTTCTGTTCATAAAAACAAATATCAAATAAATATATAATAATAAATACATAAATAAAAAAATAAATAAAAAAAGAGCAGATTATATCAGCTGGTATCACCTTTTAAGAATATCCTTCTTTTCAGGCGCACTGATACAATCTTGACTCCTGGAAATTGTGTAGATGCTAATCCGATTGTGGCCAAATGTATGTGGACACCCGAACACCAAAGCCATATGTGTGTGAGCATTTCATTTCAAAAGCATTAGCATTTAGAGCTTTGACTCTTTCGGGAAGCTTTCCACTGGTTGTAGCATAGCTGTGGGGATTTGTTCTCATTCAGACACAAGAGAGAGATCAGGCTCACAATCACTGCTCCAGAGGTTAAACCAGGTCCAGGCCCACAGTCATTTTTAGTCTAACCTTCTGTCTATGTTGAAGGTGAAAAAGATGCATGAGAACACATTCACAGCCCATTAGAATATATTTGATGTATACATATTTTCCTATTTTGTTGAATATGTGGAGGAGGATTTTAGACCGATGAGATTTAAGTAAAAATCCCATCCCAAATATTAATTTTCTCCATAGGGGAATTGATTTTTATTGATAACTATTAAACCTTTACAAAGACAGACCTCCTGTGAGCTAAGTGGTTGTTAATCGACGCCATATGCTTTTGTTGAAGCCGTCAGTCCACATTTTTCAACTTACTTTTTAAATAATCATGCCCAACAGTGGAATTTCTAGTGAAAAACTACATTACCTATGATTCTGCAACAAAATCTCCACCAATCAGAGAATCAAAACAAGCAAAATCGCACGAAAAGAGCTCTTTAGCGCTCTCCCGCTGCCAAGATATTTATTATGCATATTTTTCAATAAACATATGTTGTTTATATATACATAAACAACATCTTTAAATCATCAGTATTTTTATATTTCTCCACCGTTTTTAATTGGTCATTCACAGTGCTTCATGGGATTGTAGTTCTTTCCTTCATTAAAGCTGTTAAGTACCTTTATCTTTTTGTCCAATTTTCAAGTATAACTTTAAAATAAGGAACTTTTAAAATTCTCTAAGGCATAAACGAACGGGAAAATACAGAGGTGGCTAAAAAAGCGGCCAATAAAATGCACTACCACTTTTTTGCGGTCATTTAAAGACATAAAAATGTAACCTATAGCATATCAGTGGCACCTTTAAGTGTTAGTGTTTAGTGTTACTATTACTGAGTAACATGAAGGAAATGAGGAGGTATAAATATTGAGGGGGAGAATTCGTAATGTGGCTAATCAGACATGCTGGTAAGCGGATCTTCATTGTAATGTTTAGTGAACCAAGGCGCAAGTAATAGCTGTGAGGGGACACTCACGGAGCACAAATGGAGTGAGCGCCATTACAAATGATCCAGAGGAAATGGACGGATGTTGACATGGAAGCACTCAATGAGAAAGAAAGAACACCCCCCAAATAATTTTGATATTATTGTTGCACACCATTACACACCGCTCTCTGTGTTGTTAGAATGAGGAAAAGTTTTGAAAGTCACAGTATTTAGGCTGGTCTGCCTCAGCGCTCTAACGGCGCCCGTCAGTGCCCAATCAAATCAAAGAAGGCGGTGCTTTACTTTTGACAAAAACCAAGCGTAAATTCCAGCGTGGTGCTTCAGTTTTAATGGTGAAAGAGTGCGAGGTAGATAAACATTTAATGTTTAAAAACTATTTTGTGATAATGTTAAACAACCAACAATAATATCCAGTGCTGCATTCAAAAAAAAATTTTTTTTTGTCAAATTTCACATTTTGGAATTAAACAGCATTTATAATTTACGTGATTCGTGTAATGCAATTCGCAATCGAATGTGCTAAATCGAATGTGAAACTAATATGCCATTTTTAGCATATTTGTCACATGATTAAAGGTCTCTGCACACGGAGTCCAAAATTTCAGTTTTTCCATATTTGAAATCCTAAAAATTTGTCACGCACAGAAACCTTGCACATTGAGAAAAAAACATTTCTATTCAACCATTAACTCCTAAATATGCCATTACATATAAGAAATGCTTGAAATAATAACTTGAACATACAGTATGGACACATAATTTTGAGTCACAAAGAAATGTGAATTAAAATGTGAATGCACTGCAGCATGAATAACAAAAAATGCACCTTTTTAATGTTTTTGTCATTATTTGTTGTGTTGTGATGTTAAGAGCTCATCTTTTTACATTTGTATGTTCTTGAGGTTTGAATGTGAAGAGTTGGGTTCTACAATATGCACACACACGCTCACTATCAATTTATTGTGTTACTATCGTATTGACCCGAATATAAGACAATGTTTTTTTCTTGGAAATACATCTGAAAAACGCAGTCGTCTTATATTCAGGGTCTAGACTTTGACATGTCAATAATACACCCACAACAAAAGGTGGCGCCAAATACGCATAAAACGAGTGAAATACGTAATGTAATGCGTGTTGTAAAGATCGCGAGTAAAAACTAAAGAAGAAGAAAACCTTCCAGATGCATGAGTCGTGACGGTCACGTTAGCCTGATGGGACTAAACTCTCTTTGTGATTTTAAAACGTAAGACAGTACCCAGATTTGAAGACTACAGTAAGATTTAACTTCTACTGTTAATAAGATTTTGGTAGGCTACTATTAGATGGATAGCCTAAATGTCCTAATTCAGATGGGCTACCTGTTTTTTTTTTTTTTAATGGTATATCAAAAAGTGTATATATTTTAAATGTGATTGTTGGTACATTTGACCAGTTTTGACCATACTTTCAAAACAAAAATTAAAATAGGAAAAATATGCAATATGAAAATAATTGAAGACAAAATGTGTTTTACTGAGAAAAAACAAGATTTGTTTTTTAAAAAGCCTTTTTCCAAAAGGTACATCTGGAAAAAGGTGTTATATTCAGGCCTATACGGTAATTGAAAATTTGTTGAACAAGAAATCTGTAGTTGCCTGAATGAGGCATTTTGTATTTAGTCACTGAACAAATTCAAACTGACAAAAACAAATAGTGTTACTTTAAACCAGGGTTCCTCAAATCTTGCCCTGGAGGGCCAATGCGCTGCAGAGTTTAGCTCCAACCCTGATCAAACTCAGCTACCTGTGTTTTCTAATGATCCTGAGGACATTGATTAGCATGCTCAGGTGTGTTTGATTAGGGTTAGAGCTAAACTCTGCAGGAAAGTGGATCTCGTGGGCCAGATTTGCAGATCCCTGCTTTAAACAATAGTTCAGAAAACCTCAAAAATCTGAATACATCATGTTGCATTGAATTAAGTATTATCAATTCCTTTTTTACCCTCTATGACTTAGCGCTGGGCGGTATGACCAAAAATTTATATCACGGTATTTTCCAAAATTATACCGGTTTCACGGTACATGACGGCATGACCGGGTGTTAATCATATTTTCTACTGATTGAGAGGAAATACTGCAGCATATTGACTTAGAATGCCCTATTTTACTGTCATGATGAATGAATATTGTCAAAAAATACCACACTAAATAGTGACTAAACACGACTGCTTTTAATACATGTTAACCAGGAGTCACTCTCATTTATAATCACAGCATCGTCTGATAAAATCAACATGCATCTACACTAAAGAGCGGCTATGCGTTGTTTTGGCTATATTACTTTTTTGTCTCATGCAGCGCACTGCGCATCTGAGTAACAAACTAAAAACAACAACAAACAAAAAAGTGCATGTGATGTTAACAGACGAACTATTTTTATAATTCCAAACAATCAGTAAGCGACAGGTGCTAGGAAACGCTGTTTTGTACTCACACGTTCTATTAGTTCTACAGCTTCAGTTTCGGAGCTGTCACGCTTAGTAACACATACAGCTGTTCCCTCACCGCAGTGCAACAGTGAAAAGGGACCCCTTTCAAACAGTGTCACATTCCGAACGTTGTTTAAGCGACATACTGGAAAAGAGCAGCTTGAACTTTCTGCAAAACATATTTTTTTGTGTTCCACAGCTGGCAGAACATTTCATTTTCACTTCAAGTGTTTAAAATCACATGGGGGGTCAATAGATGATGACAGAATTTACATTTTGGGTCACTATCACTTTAAAAATACGGACTGTCATCCTT
Organism: Sinocyclocheilus grahami; assembly: GCF_001515645.1. NCBI lineage: Eukaryota > Metazoa > Chordata > Actinopteri > Cypriniformes > Cyprinidae > Sinocyclocheilus > Sinocyclocheilus grahami. The sequence goes on along the minus strand of NW_015505981.1, from coordinate 501,024 downwards.
GAGAAACCTGGATGTACTTAAAAGGGCACAATGGTGTCTTTCTCTATCACCATTGAGCACTAAGGTCACACCCTGCTTGATCCTGCCTGGCATTATTTTTCACGACCCCCACCAACCATTAAACTTCACGTCACATGTGGTTGCCGCAAGCCCGCCGGCCTCCGCTCACTCTAGCCGCTGGCCGCCGCTCACTCTAGCTGCCGGCCTCCGCTCATTCTCATGATTCTCATGGATGCAACAAATGCCTCATTTGTAATGGATTTTACTGGTTTTGTCTGGTCGTGCCGGGAGACGCCATCAACAGTATGGTAAGGGGCGTAACATTTTCGTCACACGCTTGAGGTATTCGGCCAATCACAACGCACTGGATAGCTGGCCAATCAGAGCACACCTTGCTTTTCAGACCGATGAGCTTTGTAAAAATCGACGAGTTTCAGAAAGGCGGGGCATAGAGGAGAAACAATAATGTACAGTATGTGGAAAATAATGTGTTTTTTGAACCTTAAACCGCATAAACACATTTCATTACACAAAATACACAAAATAATGTTCTTTTTAGCAGCATCATATGACCCCTTTAAACTCAGATTAGAGCATATAGAACATATCCTGCACTATCCTTTCCCAGGACACAAACTCCCAATCTTGTTGCCAGCGCTGGATGCACTTGAATAAAGACATAAAATATTAAATATCAAGAAGCCTAAAGGCATCAGTGATTTGAACAAACAGTTCAGCCTGGCCAAAATATGACTTGAATGCTAGTTTACGTTCTGGCCAGAATTTATCTAACTTTCCGACAGCCTTGATTTCACTCTCTGCACTGTATTTGTTCTGGTAAAACGGACAGAGATTTATGGGTTTAATATCACTCGATGTCTCTCTGTCCTCTGAATGTCAAGCACCAGCCCTGCATGATAAACACTTCACTGTACGCTATGGAGAGCACACTGCATGCTGCACTGCATTACAACTCTTTCATACAGTGGCTGTATTATTTTCCCCCAAATTTAAGAACAATTCAATTGTGGTTGAGCAAAACTGAATTGCATTTCACTGGGTCAAATTATACAAATGCAACTGCCTCCGTTTAAAATAATGGATTGTATGAGTGAGCATCCGCAGGGACCTGGAGATGCGATACTATATCGATATCAGAGTCACGATATAATAATATACAACAACATATATCCATGGTTCCATGAAAAACCTTTAACATCCATGGAAACTTTAATTGCAAAAAAGGTTCTTGATAGTGGAAAAAGTGTTCTTCACACTAAGAAAAAATACTTCTTTTAGAAACTGATCACTGAATGGTTCTTAGGTGAACCAAAAAAATTTTTTCTCTAGCACTGCTGCAAAACAAAAACTTTAGAACCTTTATTATTAAGAGTGTATAATGACTCACTACCTAAAGGCATTAAAAACAACGCTGCTTCTTCCTTTTAAGAGAAATCTACTGTACCTCATCAGTGCCTACGTTTTTCTCCTTTTATGAGCTCTTCCTCATTCAACGGTCATCTTTTTATCATTTAGACTCATTCTCACTCCAGTTCCTCTTCACCTGAGCAGAATTCCAGCCATAAATGTCACACTTCCATTTAGCAGAACAAATGACTGGCTGCGGGAGGATGTGGAGGGGAGCAACTGGCAAGCGATTTCGAAGAAGCCAAAGGAGATGAAGTAAAAAAAGACAAGCTTTCAAGTTAGACGTTTGTGAGGTCGTTTCTGAGCTGAAACCCGTTTACTCCTGCTATTAAGAGGATAGTTCAACCAAAACTGAAAATTCTCTCACAATTACTCACCCTCATGCCATCCCAAATGTATATGATTTTCTTTATGCTGTGTTTTTTTTTTTTAATAATAAAAAATAATCCATCTCTGTGAGCCCAAGTGGATGGGACCTTCAAAGTTGGTAATTCAAAAACCACACGAAACAAACCCATCTGTAAGCCATACGACCCCAGTTGATCAATCAAGGGTGTGAGAAAAATACTAACATGTTTAACTTTTTATTCTATAAACCATCGCTAGGAAAATAAATGCTGCATATTCATATTCATGAATTATACACAGCGCAATCAGAGCAGTTCAATTCTTGATGACTCTGACTATAATCTGAATCTTTTCAGTGATTAAAAAACATACAGTCTGATCTGTACAGTTTGATTTTTGATGACTCTTAAGAGCTGATTCTTTTAGTGAATCAAAAACAAGTTGAAGTTCGATTCTTGATGACTCTTATAAGCTGATTCTTTTCATTGAAACAAAAACATACAGCGCGATCTGTGCAGATCAATACTTGATGATTGTTACGAGCCATTTCTTGTCAGTGAATCAAAATCATATGGTGCAATCTTTGCAGTACAATGATTGATGACTCTTATGAGCTGAATCTTTTCAGTGAATCAAAAACATACAAGTGCGATCAGAGCAGTTTGAGAGCTTTGACGTCTAACTTGAAAGCTTGTCTTTTTTTACTTCATCTCCTTTGGCTTCTTCAAAATCGCTTGCCAGTTGCTCCCCTCGACATCCTCCCACAACCAGTCATTTGTTCTGCTAAATGAAAGTGTGACATTTATGGCTGGAATTCTGCTCAGGTGAAGAGGAACTGGAGTGAGAATGAGTCTAAATGATAAAAAGATGACCGTTGAATGAGGAAGAGCTCATAAAAGGAGAAAAACGTAGGCACTGATGAGGTACAGTAGATTTCTCTTAAAAGGAAGAAGCAGCGTTGTTTTTAATGCCTTTAGGTAGTGAGTCATTATACACTCTTAATAATAAAGGTTCTAAAGTTTTTGTTTTGCAGCAGTGCTAGAGAAAAAAATTTTTTGGTTCACCTAAGAACCATTCAGTGATCAGTTTCTAAAAGAAGTATTTTTTCTTAGTGTGAAGAACACTTTTGATCAGAGCAGTTTGAGCCTTGATGACTCTTATGAGCTAATTATTTTCACTGAATCAAAAACATATGTAAGTGTGTTGTGAAATTAGTGCAAGAAGTAGCCAGAAGTAATGGTTAATAGCATAAAAAGACAATGATTTATCATCTGGGGTCATATGGATTATGGTCATGTTCGTTTTGCATGTTTTTTTAGTTTTTTTCTAAATACCTCTGTTTGTTTTTCAAAGCATAAAAATGTCATATACTGTACATCTGGTATTGCATGAGGGATTCAATGATGAAAGAGCAGATGACAATGAATGCAAACACACTGCATTTGTAATAAACATAAAAATCACTAACATAAGGACTGCCTACTCGCTGTCAATCATGTAAAGCAGAACTCCACATAATCCAGATATTAGACTAGAAACTAGAAACATAAAGTTTGTTCTTGAGGTTTGTTCTCGGTCACAGGAGACGCAAGTTACTACGAGGTGTAAACTGCAACGTGTCTCACCCAACCACCTGAGACGGATCTCAGGTAAATCTGTTTTTGGTATAGTCTTTCTTCATGGATGCAGGGAGGAACCAGTTGCTCTCAAGAGGAGTTCATGTGAATCGAATAATTAATGATAATAATAACATGCAACAGACAATATAATCATGCATAGTTAAGAAAATAAATGCTATATATTCATATTTTTTCTGTGTTATGAATGTGAGTTCAGTCTGTACTGAGTGCTATCCAATAAAAACAAATATACAATGAATCCAGTGCAGCCAAATTGACAAACAAATGACTCAGAGTCGGTTCTTTTGAGTGATTCAAAAATATACAGTACACTCAGTGCAGTCTGATTTTTGATGACTCTAATGAGTTGCTTCTTTCCTGTGAATCAAAAACATATTATGCAATTTTTGATGACTTCTATGAGCTACTTCTTTTCAGTGAATCACAAAATACATTGTGACCATGTAGCCCAATTCCCCAAAAAAGTGACTCTTATAAGCTCAAAAAGATGAGTTACCCATCTGAACTTCTGTATAATTTAAAGCATTAGCAGAGAAAAAAACTTCCCACCCAGTGAGTCAGAATCCATTCAGATCAAATCGAAACTGCAATTGAATTAAATCAGAAGGTTTTAAATCAGAATGAAATCGACAAAAGTGAAAAAAAAATACAAAAAAACATTTCAAAGCTGCATGTTACAGCATTGTGGAATATTGGAGTAAATGTTATATTCTTACACATTTTATTTGGTACTTATTATTTATTTTAAAAAGAATCTCAAGAGTATGACATCTATCCCATTACCCACATTCATAATTTTGACATTTAAGTGCATTTTGAGGAATCAACAAGTTGTCTCTCAAATGCAATCCGGCCCTTATTTCTTTACCGCAGTACAAAATGACAAAGCGGTCTCAACAGACCACACATACAGCTTTATGAAATCTTCAATAAATCAGCTAAGCCACATTGGGGTGCTATATATCTGACTTTGTTATGCTCAGAGGTGAATTAAATGCCTCCCTGCAAGCTTCAACAGAAGTTAATTGACGTCGCAGCTATGCACCTGAGAGAAACAGAATTCAATCCGCAAAAACAAAGGCCTCGTGGCATTTTCAATCAAGAACTGCTGGTTGTTCAGGGGAGGCGTCTGTGCACCTTCACTACTCGCTGAGGCTGAACTGATGGAGGAGGGACGCGTCGGACCCCCCGCCTCGCCCCAGGAGGCTTAAATCAAGATGTGATTGATCTGTTAAAAAGGTCACTGCTCTCTTGCTGGGCTTTGTTCAAATGTGAAGGTGAAGAGATGGATACAATCTGCCATTTTCTCCTTTTCTTTACCAGTAGGAAATCGCCTGACAAATGGAATGAGGCAGATAAAGAAGGAGAACAAAAGAAAGAGGAGAGCGAAGAACATGGGAGGGGTCACTTTTATTGATACGATAGCAGATATGAGATTATGAGGGGAGAAAAGGGGGAACCGGATTAGAGAAAGTTGCGAGCTGGACTCAAAACCCCATTTCCCACATGAGCACCACAACTCAATGTGTCAGAGCATGGGTGCTAGTGCTACCCGAGTATTTAGTTGTATTTAAACAAGCCCAAAATATATGCAACATTTCTTGTTATGCAAGCTTCATTGCATTTAGTATTCAAGTCAGGTTCACTGGAAAAACGTGCCTGTGCAGCATTTCTGCAAAATAACATCATGTTGTTTCTTGTACGTTTCACAACACTTTCAACATGAAATGTCCAGTGAGTGGTGCTAAAAGTGAAACAGGCCAATGTGAATCTGGCAATGTTTTATTACTTTGGTTGCACGTATCACAGCAGCTCAGAAATGAAATTTCTGGTAAATGATGCTAAAAGGTTAATGCTCTTCTTGTTTAAAAATAACTTACCATCTACACTGAACCCAACTCTAAAACTAACCAAAAGTGTCAATAAAAGATTATACATTTGCTGAAGCACCCATGTCATTTTATTTTGTTTCTACAAATCTTTTATTGTGTTTCATGGGACTTGTACCCGGGCACTTCACATTACAAGTGCAATGCTGTACCGGGTGCACAACCAAGCAAGTTTACTAAATCAAAAAAGTCAAAAATATGGAGCTGGACATGTGAAGAAAATGTGAAAAAGTATTAGTTTACAAATCATGCACTATGGTAAAAGTGTGTTGAGTTCATATATTAAAGAATCGTGTGAAAATAACTATTTTTTAGGGCTGTAACGTTACATGTATTCACGGTTCGGTTCACTCGGTCAGACGAAGAATATTGAATCAGCAGTGTGGGAAAGTTTCGGGCTCTATAGATGCTGCATTGCAATCATTTTCCAAAATATAATTAGTGTGGAATTTTTATGAAGTCTGTAAAGAGGAGAAAATACTGTACCAGGCAGATCAAGCTCACTGTTTGTGATGCTCGAAATATAGGAAGACAAATATGTGGGGGTTTATATGAATGTATCTCTGACAGGAACTGACCGTCTTTAGAAATGTTTCGATGGCATTTTCTTTTCCTCTTACCTCAATATAATGCATATTAAAGTAGCGTCTATAAGTGCAGCTGCTTTGTTTACAGTGGTCAGGAAACTCTATATTGCTGCTGTTCCATAAGCGCCTCCTGCTGTCAGAGAGTGAATTTGCGTTTTAATTCTGTCCGTCTGTTGTTTTTGTTTTGTGCAGGGGTGTCTTATGTAGCATAATTTCACAAATCTAACGTCAGACCATTCAAGTGTGCTTTGGTTACAGCGTTAAGTCAGGAAACTCTATATTGCTGCTGTTCCATAAGCGCCTCCTGCTGTCAGAGAGTGAATTTGCGTTTTAATTCTGTCCGTCTGTTGTTTTTGTTTTGTGCAGGGGTGTCTTATGTAGCATAATTTCACAAATCTAACGTCAGACCATTCTGTTTTTGCTTTAAATTAAATCTTGAAATTATACAATCTAATCCAAATCAAAACAACTGCTCATGCTACATGTATGTAGCACTACTGTCTGTTCAAAATAAATGAAAATATACATTCCCTGTTTTACTGAACTCGTATCGAACCGTGACCCCAAAACCGAGGTACGTACCGAACCGTGACTTGTGTGTACCGTTACACCCCTAGTTTTTATTAATCAATAATCTGCTCCTCTAATAATAATTTGTGTGAAAGGGAATAAAATTTATTGGTGTTTTAAAGCGGAAATTGCAGTGAACTGTATTGTACTGTAGTGTACTGTACAGGTTTTTTTTTTTGAGTTTTGCAGAAATGTATGTAGATTTATCCAGTGAGCCTACATTCTCTCAGAGTCGGTATAGCTGACATAGTAAACTGCCTTGTTTTCTTCTCATTTAGGGCAGAGCAATCTTTCTTGGTAAGTTAAAGCTAGTTAAACTGATATTTTTATTGCCAGTTGCTTGAATAATACTACATTGTGTTTAATGGTACAAACATTTGCAGTGAAATCTATTGCCTCCTGAGAACTGAGGTTTGTTAGCGCCACAGTACTGCAGGAACACAAATGAAGTTGGTACAACAAGCATCTGCTCATCTGTGTTTGTATGCGTCTGACCTAAGAAGTATCCATAGTTGGTGGCAGACCTAAACTATGACTAAAGCTAATGCAGCAAAAGATACTGCATGAACATATAACTCATATACTGTAATGGCTTATAGGGGAAAGTGGATACATTTGCAAAGACACACATTGAATATGTGTACAAAAATGTAAATGTATTGAATATTTCCCATCGCTATTACCACTGTTGGAAAAAAAAACTGTGGGGAAAGCTGCCAGGAAGTGAATTGATGGAATTCAAGGAAAAAATCATTGGGCAAAAATATGAAACATTATCTTAGAGTAATAAAGTAGAAATAAATAAATATATATATATATATATATATATATATAAATAGCCATCTTCCATTACAAAGTCTTGGAACCATTTGAAAAAGTGGAACAGATCCAAATCTATCCTTGTATATAAAAGATCATTCATTTTATAACATCATTTTTCATCAGTCTTTCTGAACATATAAATGCAGTGAATTGTTTAATTCTTAGTCCGTTCTATGTTTCCCCTCCATTATAACAGGACAGTTCTCAAATGCAAAAGCAACACTTTATTAGGTTCTCATGAATATGCAGAAAATGGATGAAAAACGGGATGAAACGGCGCTCATAAAGAGGCCTTCATTAGCAGAGATGAGAAGCTCCACAACACTGCTTACACTGGAGAATTACAAATCAGCTGGCAAAAACACACTGCAATTAATGCTGGGAGCGAATATAGAAGAACTCCAAATTGCTAAAAACTACTTCTCTGCTGCTCCTAAACAAGGTTTAGATGACTCTCTAACCATTCATCTTTAAGATCACTTTCTGGAATTAAACTCTTAAGGTTATTAAAATATGTTCTGGTTTGTTGGCTCGGGCATGAGAGCACTATTTTTCTCTTTTTCACCTCTCTTTATATGAATAACGCTGCTGCCATTTTGTTTTCTGTAAACTATAAAGCACAAAGTCCAAACTCTGAAACGAATCATCCAATCTGGATGAAACTGAACCTTGAATCAGAGCAGTAAGAGATATTAACATCACAAAGAGCAAAAGCAGAACCACTGAGTGACTCATATCAACAACACCACTGTCCTTTTCAGCAAAACTCCCACAATGCACTTGATTTCACAACAGATGAAAGTGCAAGGACACGCTCTCCTTGATAAGATTGTAAGAGTCATGGTATAATGACAACTCTCTTTTTTGTCCAAACCAAAATTCAGACACGTTCATATCTGATAAATAATTGCAAACTAACAGACAAAATACAAACGTTGATGAAAATGACATTCTGATGCTTTAACATGTATCTGTTCAATCTTTAACAGGAATATGAGGCTGGTACACCCTAGTGGACACATCCAACACTAACTACAGGGGCCCTACAAGTATTTGGACACCCAATGCGCACATTTAAAAAATGCATAATTTTTTGTATTATATAGCAAAAATGTAAACAATTAAAGAACAAATACAACTTCTCAAGCAAAAGATTTCAGAAGAAGATTGCTAGGTTTTGAATGTTCTTTGAAATGTATTAAATAATGAACGAAATCATTTAAAATATTAAAATAATAAAAAAATAATAAAAAATAATTTAAATAAAAAAAAGAAATATGAAAATAAAATATAAAAAGTAAAATGTCAAATAAAATAATAAATAAAATAAAAATAAGAAAAGAATAAAACATTAAATAAAAAATGAACAAAACAAGAAAACATTGTTTATACTCTATATACTAGCTCTGCAGCATTGTAAAGAGTATCCATGTCTTTTACATGACATTACTATAAATAAAAACTTCCTGAACATTTCAGGTAAGTGATGGTACGCCTCTATGCTGGCATTAGGAATTGTGGCATCATGACTGAGAGAGTTCAGTACCTGTGGCTGTGCCGAAGACCTTCCTGACGGACGGTGGTATTGCGCTGGAGGTCTGGTGGGTGAGTAGAGGTGATGAGGGCAGAGATCGGGACACTCCCTCCATCATACAGATGTGCTGCAGCCCCTCAGCCATGGAAAGCAGAGGCACAGCATAGTCCCCCTCAAAGGCACAGTCACTGTCTATACTGCCACCTACAGGATTGGAGGACACATGAGACAAAGAAAGTACGCCGTTAATGGGACCTGAGCGAAAATTCACGAAACATGTTACAATAGGGCAGGTATTAAGATCTGTTTAACCCTGTAAAGCCTGACACATGAAAATAGTCTGAAAAAACATATAAACTGAGCAAAAATATGCAATTTGGTAACGTTGTTGATCTTATTATATGGCCAAAAAAATGCAGATAACAGACTACTTACATAAAATGCATAAAAACATATGCTGTTGGCCACGCACACACTGTAAAGTTTCAGGCGTGACAACCGCATTTAAATAAAGGAGTGAATTCTCTAAATGTTGTGTGTGTACGGGAACAGTACTCACTCTCGAAATTGCGATGACTGGCACTATGGTAACCTTAGCAAAATGTTGCTGTCTTTCGTGTTTGGTTTCCACTATTTTTAATTGCTGTAATAGTAATATTACAGCAACCAAAAACTTGTTTGGTCGGCAATTTTATCTAAACCTCTTTCGACAGAGCCGTCGTTTTTGTTTGTGTTTTGAAGGCTACTTTGCAGAGCCCGCTCTTGAAGGGTTTCCATGTCCATTTATTATAAGCAATGCTTATTAACCACCTTTCGGCTTGGCTCATAAAACAATCCGATTTATGGAATTAATAAAGTAGGTAGGTGCAGTTTGCAAAATTTTGTTATGTAGCTCATTTCCAAGATATGCCATTTGGATTTGAGTTTATTATGGGCTTGTTCTTATCTGTTGTCGTTTTTTATAGCAAGATCTGGCAACACTAATGAGTCAAGACATACCTTGTTCCCTGTGACTTCTTGCATCGCAACTCCAATACATTAACAACTAGTTGTCCAGTTTGTACAGAACTGTAAATGCGGATGTCACTACCTGAACTTTTCAGGAGTCAATTCGGTTGTAGAATACGGTTGTCCCGTAACTTACTGAAGTGTGTGTGTACAGAACAGGATTAAGCACCAAAAAGTGAATTGACAACCAAATTTAAGAGCAGTACGTACAAATACCAATAATTCCAAACTGGTGGCCGGTAGTGTGTATGTGTAAAGTACTGAAGTTCATCAGGTAAAAGCTTATTGTTGCAATTTAATCAATCAAAATGCCATTTTATTCCAAGCAGAGTCTTAAATATTTAGTAGGGTTATGTTTCGATGGTGCAAGGAAAATATATTTAGCAGTGCATAAGTTATAACTAGGCTAAGTTGTACCTTACGCACAGATATTGCAATCAGAGCTTACCTTGGCCAGTGAAGTTGTGAAGGGGATCCAAGCTGGTGCTCTGTAGATCTATGGTCTCCTCGTTCCCGCCATCTGCAGAGGAGAAAGAGCAGAGCGATTGAGCACGAGGAGGAGGAGTGGGTCCTGCTTGAGTCCTTTCCAGCAGATACACCAGCTGGGCATCCAGTAACCAGGTTCTAGTATGCAGGACTCCTAAAAGAGTGCTGGCGCACAGACCCTCGACACTCTTTTGCCGGGACCGCGACTGGCCCCGCACGGTGGCCATGTGTGAAACCGAGGGAAGCTTCCATTTTTTGATCTTCCCCATAATAAAGCCTCAAGTTAGTCTGGCGAGCGATGACGGAAATGAACAGTTCTAGAGGAATGAACAGCATTGTGCAGGGAAATAGACAGGCTGTTGTGGACTGCTCTACTTTTGTGGGTGTGAGAGGAGAGAGAATACAGGGGCTCTACTGTAAATGAGCTGTTCAATGATGGATTAGCATGGAGCTAACGATATCAGGATCAATTACTTTAGGCCTCGGGGGGCTGGAGAGGCCGGTCTGGCCTATTAGGACAAGAGTACCGCACGTCAATGAGCATTAAGTTCATCTCTGCAGAACAGACCTCTTTATAGATCTTGATCTGTGGCGGAACAAAGCAAACTTATCATAGAGGGGCTCTCATAAGAGCAATGCAGAGTGAAGCAACAAAAACATTGAGCTGGATGCCTAGATTGGCCCGAAATGAATCTTTTGAATCTTCCTTGAATTTTGAAGTGGTTTAATCTGTACAGGAATTACAAATGAAGGTCTGACCTGTGGTAATGAAATTAAAATGATGAAATGCATTTGATGCAAAAAAAAAAAAAAAAATTTAACACTGTGCTCATCATGGTAGAAAACTCAGCCTAATCGATATGTGAATATTAGCTGCCTGAGGGTCAAGCACTGTACCAGCGCATACATGTGCAATGTAGGCCAGTGCTGGCCTGACTAATAACAACAACAACCTCTGGTTTCCCAGAGTCCAGTCTTGTGTTTATCCCATGTACAGGGTATTAGGTTCAAATTCTGGGTACAATCGAGATCACAATCAAATTAATTTCAACAACCATGATAAGATCTGGACATTTTGAATTGACATGGATTAATCTAACAGCCGATCACACAGCAGAAATAAACGCCAAAACGCCAACAAAAGCCAGTCAGTGCATGTTGCTAATAAGCAGAAAAATCATTATATTTTCATTTGATTACATTTCAAAAGATCGATTAAATTGTTCAAGTTTTATTAATTCAAATTAAATCTCAGAAAACACAGAAAGTGGAAATCACAGAATTTAGAGAAAAATAAAATGGATTTCATTCCCTAAATTAAAAGGGAGCTACTCTGTGGAGTTTAATTGTGAACAAATAAGTTATGTTTACATTTATTCTCAAGGTCTAACAAACATGTGGAAAGCATTTTCTTCCCAAATAATGGATATTTTATATATATATATATTTATGGATATTAATAGATAAATATCAATAATGTATGACATGAAAAATAATAATGTGATAACACTTTTGGCCATATCGGCCCGCCCTAGATGTGGGTCAAATTGCCCCTAACTGAATTCAATACAATTCACCAAAAATCACACTATGAAAAACTAAATCAGGTAACAACAGTAAACATTAAGCAGTAACACTTCTCACAGTACATTACAATATAAAAAAAAAATGTAATTCTTTTTTTCACAACTTTTGAAAATTTTATTATTAAATTTTAATATTATTTTAACATTTTATGTGCGGAAATACACTTTTTCTGTGGGCTTTCCTGAAACTCAAACAGTAGAGCATGGTGCTCGCAACGCCAAGATCATGGATTCGATTCCCAGCAAAATTCATGCACATGCATGGACTGATAAAAATTCTCTCCTTCAAAGTAGTGCATGTTTCTTAAGATAAAAGCATTTGCCTAATGCATGGATGAAAATACAGTTAGAGGGTACTAGGGATGTAACGATTACCGGGTTGACGATAAATCATGATAAAATTCCCCACGGTTAGTATTACCGTTTCATTTTTAAATTAAAACCGAGTTTTTGAACAACTCGCGATAAATAAATACTGTCCAGCATAAAGCACAGTTTTCAGTAACAGTCTCATGTGCGCACAGCAAGCAGAGTAGTTTCATTTTGAGTGAAAACGGCAGAGAAGCTGGGAGGTTTTAAAAGAGTGCTAAGGGCATAATATAAATTAATATATGAATGAATTAATTATATGAATGTACCTCTGAAGGTTCTGAATGTCTTCAGGAACGATTCGATGGCATTTTGTTTTCATCTTCGCTCCATGTAATACCTAAAGGAGGTGTTCTTAATCGCAATACTGCTGTGTCCACGGAGGTTACGGGAAACAGCTGTAATTCAGCTTTTCCATTAGCGCCACCTGCTGTCAGCGAGTGGATTTACAGAGATCTATATTTACATTCAGTCTGTGTGCAGTTTCTGTCTGGCCAAAAACGGACTGAATTTTTATGCCCTGCTGTAAATTTTAACCGGTTGATGAAAAACAAGCTTATGTGGATTCTACACATTTGAACAATTCAGATACGTTCTCTAGAATTATTTATGGAGCAGATAAAATACATATAATCATTTATTAATCAATTATCATTTTGACTTATATCTTTTCTTTATTTAAAGGCTGAAATTTTTTTATGAAACTTTTTCAAAGCTTTATTTGAACATCTACATTAGATATTTCAACGTGATATTAAACTGCTGTCAGTCAAGTTGTTATTTAAAATCCAAAGATCATTGGTAATGTTATTGTTTTAGTCAAAAAGTCAAAAAGTCATTTTATTTGTTGTTTGTTGATTTTTTGCAGAGTGAAGCAACAAAAACATTGAGCTGGATGCCTAGATTGGCCCGAAATGAATCTTTTGAATCTTCCTTGAATTTTGAAGTGGTTTAATCTGTACAGGAATTACAAATGAAGGTCTGACCTGTGGTAATGAAATTAAAATGATGAAATGCATTTGATGCAAAAAAAAAAAAAAAAATTTAACACTGTGCTCATCATGGTAGAAAACTCAGCCTAATCGATATGTGAATATTAGCTGCCTGAGGGTCAAGCACTGTACCAGCGCATACATGTGCAATGTAGGCCAGTGCTGGCCTGACTAATAACAACAACAACCTCTGGTTTCCCAGAGTCCAGTCTTGTGTTTATCCCATGTACAGGGTATTAGGTTCAAATTCTGGGTACAATCGAGATCACAATCAAATTAATTTCAACAACCATGATAAGATCTGGACATTTTGAATTGACATGGATTAATCTAACAGCCGATCACACAGCAGAAATAAACGCCAAAACGCCAACAAAAGCCAGTCAGTGCATGTTGCTAATAAGCAGAAAAATCATTATATTTTCATTTGATTACATTTCAAAAGATCGATTAAATTGTTCAAGTTTTATTAATTCAAATTAAATCTCAGAAAACACAGAAAGTGGAAATCACAGAATTTAGAGAAAAATAAAATGGATTTCATTCCCTAAATTAAAAGGGAGCTACTCTGTGGAGTTTAATTGTGAACAAATAAGTTATGTTTACATTTATTCTCAAGGTCTAACAAACATGTGGAAAGCATTTTCTTCCCAAATAATGGATATTTTATATATATATATATTTATGGATATTAATAGATAAATATCAATAATGTATGACATGAAAAATAATAATGTGATAACACTTTTGGCCATATCGGCCCGCCCTAGATGTGGGTCAAATTGCCCCTAACTGAATTCAATACAATTCACCAAAAATCACACTATGAAAAACTAAATCAGGTAACAACAGTAAACATTAAGCAGTAACACTTCTCACAGTACATTACAATATAAAAAAAAAATGTAATTCTTTTTTTCACAACTTTTGAAAATTTTATTATTAAATTTTAATATTATTTTAACATTTTATGTGCGGAAATACACTTTTTCTGTGGGCTTTCCTGAAACTCAAACAGTAGAGCATGGTGCTCGCAACGCCAAGATCATGGATTCGATTCCCAGCAAAATTCATGCACATGCATGGACTGATAAAAATTCTCTCCTTCAAAGTAGTGCATGTTTCTTAAGATAAAAGCATTTGCCTAATGCATGGATGAAAATACAGTTAGAGGGTACTAGGGATGTAACGATTACCGGGTTGACGATAAATCATGATAAAATTCCCCACGGTTAGTATTACCGTTTCATTTTTAAATTAAAACCGAGTTTTTGAACAACTCGCGATAAATAAATACTGTCCAGCATAAAGCACAGTTTTCAGTAACAGTCTCATGTGCGCACAGCAAGCAGAGTAGTTTCATTTTGAGTGAAAACGGCAGAGAAGCTGGGAGGTTTTAAAAGAGTGCTAAGGGCATAATATAAATTAATATATGAATGAATTAATTATATGAATGTACCTCTGAAGGTTCTGAATGTCTTCAGGAACGATTCGATGGCATTTTGTTTTCATCTTCGCTCCATGTAATACCTAAAGGAGGTGTTCTTAATCGCAATACTGCTGTGTCCACGGAGGTTACGGGAAACAGCTGTAATTCAGCTTTTCCATTAGCGCCACCTGCTGTCAGCGAGTGGATTTACAGAGATCTATATTTACATTCAGTCTGTGTGCAGTTTCTGTCTGGCCAAAAACGGACTGAATTTTTATGCCCTGCTGTAAATTTTAACCGGTTGATGAAAAACAAGCTTATGTGGATTCTACACATTTGAACAATTCAGATACGTTCTCTAGAATTATTTATGGAGCAGATAAAATACATATAATCATTTATTAATCAATTATCATTTTGACTTATATCTTTTCTTTATTTAAAGGCTGAAATTTTTTTATGAAACTTTTTCAAAGCTTTATTTGAACATCTACATTAGATATTTCAACGTGATATTAAACTGCTGTCAGTCAAGTTGTTATTTAAAATCCAAAGATCATTGGTAATGTTATTGTTTTAGTCAAAAAGTCAAAAAGTCATTTTATTTGTTGTTTGTTGATTTTTAAATATAAAACTTGGTGAAGTGATTTATGTGTCGGTACGTTTTGAACATCTCCAGCACATTTTAACAATACCGGGATAAAACTGATAACCGTGATCATTTTGGTCAATATAATCGTGATAAGAAATTTTCATACCGTTACATCCCTATAGACATAAAATACATCAAAAACATTTTTAACCATGAAATATGGAGGAAATATGCAAGCATCATAATCAGAGGTCTGACACTTTGCAGGCATGTTCATGACCCTCAATGAGAAAAGTCACAAAACTTCTAGAAAAGAAAAATCATAGGTTAACTAGTATTTCCAACAACCCAAAAGTCGATGTAGGTCAAATAAACCCGTAACATAAAATAAACCTCTAATAAACTTTTCAGGTGTGTATAATTTCCTCTAGTTTTTAATTGCTTTCCCGTATCCCGGGTAAATATTCAGAGACAACTATAAGTAATGTATTTGTATTTAATGTATTTATAAGTAATTAGTTATTATATCAGCAAGTTATTAGAACCTTGAATCAGAGTTAGAGCAGTTAGAGTTATTATATCAGCAAGATGCCCATAAACTCAAACCTACTCTGCAGCAGGTTCATTTAACATTAACATGAAGAATATTTGTGTCCATAAAATGAAAGTCAGTGAGATCCAAAACAACACCGGACCCCATTGACTTTCATAGCACGGTCAAAAAACACAGACATTTTTTTTAAGCCAATGGACTGAAAGTGTAGAAGGTCTCCAAAAAAACATGCAAATTGATAGTTTAGCATTTTTGTTTGGTGATGCAGAAATTACCCACGTCGGCTTTAACTAATCAAGCGCAGAGGGACGTCTAAATGCTCCACAGACCACAGAAATGCACTGACATATCTCTGCTGAGGACTTTCAATTAACCAATGCTAAATTAGCTTCAGCCATTATGTGTACATTGGTGATTGCTTGCCTCTTATTTTCTTAAGGAAATTGCTGTCTTGTTACAGCACATCAAACAGGAATTTACTGTCACAACCATCAATTTTCCATTAGGAAGCGAGCAGGGGAGGTGAGAGGGTGAGATAAAGACATACATTTCTTTTAATTAGGCTAAGGAAATTAGACCAGAGTTATCACAGCAGCATAAACAATAAGGACTGATCCATCTAGCATAACAACATTAACACAATCACCACAATTCAACAGGCCCCGACTGTCATGGGGTATGTGAGGGTTCTTTTGGACTCCCGCTGAGTATCAGGAATGACTTCACGGTGATTATATGATCCACGCATGATGTGCAGATGCTCAGAGTTCAAGTTGATCCCGGGTTTTGGTCTCGACTCTTACTGAGACGCCTGCAAGCTTGTATTTTTCATTAGAGTGGAGGCGATATACGCACTGTCATCACTGGGGGCCACATTTATCCCACAGCACTGATTCGGATGAGTGAGATTAATTAGGGGCCCAAGTAGTGAAGCTGCGGCTAACAGTTTTTGAGCAGTTGAGTTGAAATCATTAAAGCAGGTGGATAGAAATGAGGGTAATCAAGACCTAATACTACACTATAGTCTCTATACGTCAGAGCAGTTTATACTGTAAAAAGTCTTAGGCCACTAGTATTTTCACCAGAACAAAAATGGTTTTAAGCCAGTTATTTCTATCTTTTGCTGTAGTGTGTCAGTAGGAAATATCAGTTTACATTTCAGGGCAGTTCACCCAAAAAACTGTTTTTGTCCACACAATGAAAGTCAATGGGGTCCAAAATAACATTGGACCCCATTGATTTTAATTTATGTACAAAAAAAACATTGAAACACTTCTCAACATATTTTCTTTTGTGTTCCACAGAAGAAAGTAAATCATACAGCTTTGGAATGAGAGTAAATGCTGACAGAACTTTCATTTTTGTGTGAACTGTCCCTTTAAGCCAAAGAATCTGAACTGTACTGCTTTGGAATTCTGTATATTGTCTTTTGATATTATTCCTAGTTCTATATTGTCTTTGAAAGTCGATTAGTTATGTAACATCTGTGCATTTAATATCCTACTTCTTTCTGTTCTGTTTGGACTGCACATATTGCTGCTTGCAGCTATATTTATATTTGATAATGCAAGGCACTTATGCAAGAATCCTATCTGTAGACTTCAACACCATCATCTCTGAACATCTTTAAACCAAAACAAACCAGCTCTCTGTGCCCTTCCCAATCTGTAGATCACCGGCTGTCTGGTTCAGCCTGCAGACACAGCCATCAGTGAGTCTGTCCTATTCACCTCTATAACCGTCTGGTTTGGTTCGGCCACTAAATCAGGCATAAAAAGTATGCAACAGACAGTCAGGACTGCTGTGAGGATAATTGGTGCACTTCTGCCCTCCGTCCAGGACTTACACACCTCCAGACTGAGAACGACACACAGATAACACAACATGCAGGAACAAGAACACTTTCTTCCCACTGGCCATCATCATCATCATCTATAACAGTTAGCAGAGTTTTAAAACAACATACTGTACTTATTTTTAGGATATAAAGGATTTATTTAAAAAAAAATAAGGCTGTCAATGCAACACACAGACAATAATTTAATAACTTAACAGCTTCACTGAAATGACCGATTGTATTCTGTCCATATCACCTGTATGTCAGTGCTACAACAGCAGAAAGTGTTATTGAGCACACTCACTTTAAAGTGAACAGATGCACTTGAATGAATCATCAGTGATAAAGCGATAACACAGACATCTGTTAAGACAAGAGCACATATATCTACATTCACTTTAGTCATCCTCTCTCACACTCATATTCTCATTTATGGAAGCACATTTACAGAATATGAAGCTTTCTGTAGAAGTATGCATTAATACGGTGCTTCAAGTGTTCAGGCACTTTTTTTCATTTTACGTAATTACAGGTGCTACAATGAAATTGTTTTATGTTTGATTTATGTCTTTTAAAGCTCTATGTCCTAGTATTTAACATATATCTGAAATAGATGTCCTGCAAAAAAAAAAAACACACACACTTTCCTTTTCCAACAGCCCTGGTCTCAAAAAAATAAGAGCAGAGAATCAGAATCAGAAATCAGTATTTGGGGGTCTACTCACCCTCAGGCCATCCAAGATGTAGTTGCTTCAAGTGTTCAGGCACTTTTTTTCATTTTACGTAATTACAGGTGCTACAATGAAATTGTTTTATGTTTGATTTATGTCTTTTAAAGCTCTATGTCCTAGTATTTAACATATATCTGAAATAGATGTCGTGCAAAAAAAAAAAAAACACACTTTCCTTTTCCAACAGCCCTGGTCTCAAAAAAATAAGAGCAGAGAATCAGAATCAGAAATCAGTATTTGGGGGTCTACTCACCCTCAGGCCATCCAAGATGTAGTTGCGTTTGTTTCTTCATCAGATTTGGAGAAATGTAGCATTCCATCACTTGTTCACCAATGGATGCTCTGCAGTGAATGGGTGCCGTCAGAATGAGAGTCCAAACAGCTGATAAAAACATCACAATAATCTACAAGTAATCCACACCACTCCAATCCATCAGTTAACATTAACGTAATTAACGTCTTGAGAAGCCAAAAGCTGCGTGTTTGTAAGAAACAAATCCATCATTAAGAGTTATTTAACTTCAAACTGTTAATTCCAGATAAAACACGAGTCCATAATCCAGAATTTTGAACTGGAGTGGTGTAGATTACTTGTGGATTATTGTGATGTTTATATTAGCTGTTTGGACTCTCATTCTGATGGCACCCATTCACTGCAGAGCATCCATTGGTGAACAAGTGATGCAATGCTACATTTCTCCAAACCTGATGAAGAAACAAACTCATCTACATCTTGGATGGCCTGAGGGGGAGTACATTTTCAGCAAATTTTCATTTTCGGGTGAACTATTCCTTTGTATGGAATCACATGCTACTAGGGTGATTTGGGCCACACATATATTGTAAATGTATTATATCACAACTCCTTTCTTCAAATTCTGTAGCTTCTTCAAAGTGATAATTGAACTCTATGTGCTGTTTGACAAGTCTCCTTGTTCAGAAAAAAAATATGAGGTACTTCTTCAACAGTGTCTCAGTGCTTTGATATATAATATTTATGCTGTACTCTTTTTGTTTTACTTTATCTCTACTTTTTTTCGAGTGTTCATTTATTTTCTTTCACAGCTGTCTTTCAGATTCACAGACTGAATAATCCCTGAACAGTGGGTGTTTTATCCAGGAAAGCGACAGCTATTTTAATTATTCACAGGTAGAGGCCAATTAGTGCTCTAGTTATAATTGTGTCCTGTGTGTTTCATCTGGGCAATCTTGGGGCTTTTTCAGCACAGGAGCTGAATACTTCTGCAAACGTTTTTTTTTTCATTTGCACTAATTATATTTCCAGACATTAAACAATGCCACATAAGAATGATTCGTTTGGAGTTTCAGCAAACTACAATTAAAGATCTGACGTGCAACAATTACAGCAATAATCACAATAGTTGTGTGTGTCACACAATTGTATTTTTGCATCTACTTATCACAAAGTTTGTGAAATAGTTTCAAATCATCTAACCAGCATTCAACATGCAACATTCAACATTCATTCTTACATATTTGCCACGCTACATGGCTTAGAATTGGCGGACATAGTTGAAAAAAATATGATTTAATATTTATATAATATGTATTTATTTATTGCATGTTTGTCACACCACATGGCTTTGATTTGGCCGACAAAAGTTTTTTAAAATAATAATATTTTGTGTTTATTTTCTGCTTGTTTTTCACACCTCATGGCTTTGATCTGGTGGACACATGTTTTTATTTATTTGTTTGTTGATTGCATGTTTGTCACACCACGTGACCTTGATTTGGTAGAAAAAAATATTTTTAATATGATTATTTCAAAACAACTTCACTGATTATATGTGAGCCTGGACCACAAAAACAGTCTCAAGTCGCTGGGGTATATTTGTAGCAATAGCCAAAAAAACATTGTATGATATTAAGTCATTAGGATAATTAGCCAAAAATCATTAGGATATTAAGTAAAGATCACAGCCATCAAATGTTCCATGAAGAAAATTTGTAAATTTCCTACTGTAAATATATTCAAACTTAATTTTTGATTAGTAATATGCATTGCTAAGAACTTCATTTGGATAACTTTAAAGGCGATTTTCTCAATATTTAGATTTTGTTTTTGCACCCTCAGATTCCAGATTTTCAAATAGTTGTATCTCGGCCAAATATTGTCATATCCTAACCATACATCAAAGGAAAGCTGATTTATTCGGCTTTCAGATGATGCATAGATCTCAATTTCGAAAAAATTATCCTTAAGACTGGTTTTGTGGTCCAGGGTCACATATTTTTTATATAAAATAATGAAAGTTTGTGCCAAAACACTTTTAAACACTTGCAACCAACAGTTCAAAATTCATAATGCCTCATAAGTAGATGGCCATCTGTGCAATTATGGAGGAAACTGCAGCGAAGGTTCCGGCAGGCTAGCAGGACAGATGACTACGGGTGATCCAGCTCACCTCAAGTGACTACAGCAGAGCAGAGCTAACACATCAGACTCGTCCATCAGGCAGATTTTTTTGGATCTGCCACCTACTGAAACTCCGCACAGACAAGCTGCTGGCAGTGACAAAACACTGATGGACTTGTCAGCCTCAGCAACAGGTCCTGTTCACAAATGAGGTGCTCTTCAATCTGCTTCCAGCAGATGAGGGCAAGAGTGTGGAGGTGGAGAGGAGAGAAGCTGATGGGCTGAATGTGGATCCACTATATTCAAAGCAGAGTGAACGGGGTTTGTTATAGGGACTCAGACAGTATATTCAGGGGTATAATCAAAACAAAAAATAAAGTTTCCAAAAGGTTTTTTGTTTTCCGCAGCAGTGCCATAGAAGAATCGTTTCTTAGGCTGAAGAACATTTTAATAATCTGAAACCTTTTTCCACTATAAAGAGGGCACAACTGTTTTCAACAGTGATAATAATCAGAAATGTTTCTTGAGCAGCAAATCAGCATATTATACTGATTTCTGAAGATCATGTGACACTGAAGACACTGATGAGTAATGATGCTGAAAATTCAGCTTTGATCACAGAAATCAAATACATTTTATAATACATTACAATAGAAAACAATTATTTTAAATTGTAATAATATTTCAGAATATTACTGTTACTGTATTTTGGATCAAATAAATACAGCTTTGGTGAGTAGAAGAGACTTAAAAAACCATTGAAATTTCTGGACCATATCAAACGACAATGACAAAACACTTTTAAGAATAAAACTCTTTTATTGCGTCCTAACTACTATTTTTTAATTTAAAGAAAAAAAAGTTAAGACTATTTTGTATTTTTAGAGGAAAACTTACAAATTCAAATAATTGAAAATAACCTCTTATAGATTTATTTAAAAATCCTTAAGAAAATATTTTAAACTTCTTAATTTTTGCATTTATGTACAATACCTGAGAATTGAGGATAAGCTCTTGAAAAGAAAAAAGAAAAGAAAATAATAATTTAGTATCATTGAGGTACTATTATAGTTTTATTACTATTTTGTTATTTTTGTTTATTATATTTTTTACATATTTTTGGTTTTAATTAAATTTTAGTTCGAATTTTGTGTTTTGTCATTTTTAGTTTTTTATGTCTTTTTGGTTACACTTTATTTTAAGGTGTCCTTGTTCCAGTGTAATTATACAAGATAAGTACTGAGTAATATTAATTAACTACATGTACTTACTATATGGTTAGGGTTAGGATTTGGGTTTGGCTTATAGGCTTACTTGCATGTAATTATGCATAATGAATTGTTATTATACTCGTAAGTACATGTAACATGTGTAACAAGGACACCTTAAAATAAAGTGTTACCGTCTTTTTTATTTAAGTTTTAGTTGAATTATTTTATATCAAGTTAAACTAAATGAAAATTAGAAATGCCTTGGTAACGAGCTGAAATCAGATGTTTATATATAATTTCAGTTAAAGTTTTTTTTATTTACAATACATTTTTTTTGTATGGTTTTAATCATTTTAGCTGCTAGCAACCAGTGTTGGGGGTAACTCATTACAAGTAATGCGAGTTACGTAATCAGATTACTTATTTCAAGTAACTAGTAAAGTAACACATTACTTATTAATTTACAAGAGAATATCTGAGTTACTTTTTCAAATAAGTAACGTAAGTAAATTTTTTTCCAATTTATTGACTGACAGCTCTGGTGTCGCCATGGTGACAGAAATCAGATGTTACTGTAGTTCTAAAATAAATATGAATATGCATTAATTCATCTCACTCACAAAAAAACCCCCCACAGATTCAGTATTCCTCAAAATGAATAAAAACAATGCAACTCAGAATATGACGCAAACCTGCAATAATTAAATGTTAAACAACGCAAATATCCTTTATGTATTTAATCCCACTCTATTAACCAACGTCTTTGCTTCTGAGCTTCGATGATCCAGTTCAAGCGTACTAATAAGCACAAATTACTCTAGACAAACATTTGTGTCTTTTTTTATCGCTGAAGTGTGTTGAAATGTCTTCTTCTGCATTCTACTGTACGGACGTAACTTTACTTTCCCTTCAGCCTGAGGCGCATTCATTTCACTTTTGGTGTGAAAAGGCTTTTATATTTTACCAAAAATAGAACTTTTTTTATTTTAAAAACAAACAAGCAAGCCCTGTCCAGATTTAAAAACGCAAAAGTAACGTAACGCATTACTTTCCATAAAAAGTAACTAAGTAATGTAATTAGTTACTTTTTTATGGAGTAACGCAATATTGTAATGCATTACTTTTAAGATTTTAAGTAACTTTCCCCAAAACCACACAGAAATGGCTGACAACCTAGCAACAGCACAAAAAAATGTTGATGACCACACAGAAGACCATGGAAACAACAAAGCAACGCCCTGACAACCACTTAGAAAAGATTAGCAACACTGTAGCAGGACTGGGCCAGATTCAGAGGCTCACTAGCTCCATGTGCTCCAGACGCCCTGAATATACAGCACTGAAGGTCTGGAGAGGCTGTGCTGGCCTCAGTTAGGACAGAAATATGGGCATCAGATTAAATTCATCACAGCAACATTCCTCTTTACAAGCCGTTTACACTGACAGCCATTTAAATGGCTGGAGGTCAGCGAGTTTCAGCAGCAAGCGCCGTCTATCCCACTGTAGTTTCCCATGGGTTACCGTTAGTATCCGTTGCATTGATGTGTTCCTGTGATTTGTTGATCTAGTGCTGTTTTATTTTCTCATTATTCTCATGCCTTCATGTTTCAGCTGTGAAGGTTAAAGCTTTTGTGTGTGTGTGTGTGTGTGTGTGTGGAGAGCGACGTCTGTCCTCAGTGTGACAGCAGAGGGACAGCACTGTCATGACTTACACACTTACCTTCACACTGATGAACAGAGAAACACACTATACTGAGAGGCAATGAATGGAAACAACATAAAACGACAAGAATATAACACACATTATAAAAATAGGTCTAATATGCACTAATAGGATTTTTTTTACAGGTGTTTTAGCCATATTTTGAATTACACTTTGCATTGCATTGTGTTGTGTTTTAGGGTTAATGGAAATAACTAAAGTAAATTAACGGATAATATTATGGTAGAAAATTACCAGTACCATTTTTATTTTTCTTGTCAATCAAAAATACAGTAAAACAGTATTATTGTGAAACATAATTACAATTTAAAATAACAGTTTTTAATATATTTATAATTAATATGTACATGCACATATGATATATTATATTATATACATCAATTATATCTTTATACAGTTCATTATAGATTGTTACTCTTATTAATTCTTATCAAAAACAGTTGTGCTGCTTAATATTTTTGCGAAAACAGGAACCTTTTTTCAGGATTTTTTTTTTGATAAACAGCAAGTTTAAAAGCATTTAAACAGTGTTTCCTTCCATTTTGAAATCTTTTGTACATCTTTTGTCACTTTTGCTTAATGTAATCATCCTTGATAAATAAAAGTATTGATGCTTGAAAAATGAAAAAATATATATTTGAATGGTACCTTTTGAACACACACAAATAGATAAATTATATATATATATATATATACACACACACACACATTGATTTTAGCAATGTGTTTTGGTCTGATTGGGCCACACACACACACACACAAACAAAACAAAAAACTATATAATATATAATATTATATAATAGTTACTGTATATACAGTAAACAGGTTAACATTTAGAAAAGAATATATTTATATGAATAGGTTAACATTTAGAAAGAACAATAAATAGACATGAGAAAACTGAGCTATTCTGCTTTAATGAGTGCAATAATTTGGGCTTGCTGGCTATATTAGAGTGTGTATGTCTATGAGAAAGGCGTAAACTCTGTGGGTTCCTTATGATGACGCAGATTTCTGTGAGTGTGTGCGTCAGAGACAGGACTGAGCAATCAGCAGGCGCACAGCACCGCTACACTACTGACACGAGCAAGATATGGCAATCCTCGGCAGAAACCGCCATTAATGCGTCCAAGCAGGCAGATGACAAATGTCCGGTACTGTACTACAGTATTTCAGAGCCAAGCTTACAGAAAGAGGAAATGTAATACTGTACATCAATAATCTAATCGATCAGTTACTGTAAGCCTGATACAATATGATACATTTATAAGCTGTAAGCTTGATACAATAGGATAAATGCCTACTGTATGTGCATTTAGCAACCACTGGGGTTTCTAAGAAAAATCTGAGCAGTTCAGTACCACACGGCTGCATCATGAGAAACAAGCAGTGAAAGACACTGTTAACAGTTGTACAGTCTTGTAAAGCCAAAAGCTGAAAAAAACAAAAACGTCAAGGTATTTTACCTTTAAACCGTCATTTCTGGCCAAAATCTATAATAATGCTTCACTAGACATTAACTGATGGACTGGAGTGGTGTGTTTTACTTGTGGATTATTGTGATGTTTTTATCAGCTGTTTGGACTCTCATTCTGACGGCACCCATTCACTGCAGAGGATCCATTGGTGAACAAGTGATGCGATGCTACATTTCTACAAATCTGATGAAGAAACAAACTCATCTACATCTTAGACGGCCTGTGTGTGAGTACATTTTCAGCAAATTAAATTTTGGGGTGAACTATTCCTTTAAGAATCTCACCAAGGCGCATCCGTGGGAAAGGCCTGGAATCCCATGATACAACGCCTATTGTGCTTCCTGTGAAGGGTTGGATGTACCAAGTGTTGCAATATGTTTCATCACAGAAGTAAGAAGTTAATATGGCATTGCTTCGAAATTTCATGAGTTATATCAAACCTTCAGTCAAGCAGGCAGTCTCATTCAGCCAGACATTTAATTAAACAGCATAAGGTCTGACCCACACTGCATCTTATTCTTGCCAAGAACCACCTTGTAGACAGGAAGAGACGCCTGACTGACATAATGCGATCAAGTTGGTAAAACTGAAACAGGTTAAACAACAACAATAGATTAGCATATAAAATGACACTTAAATAATGCCAGGGTAGTTTCTACGGGGAAACAAAAACATAGAAAATAGCAAAAAGTGTGTATATAATCTGTGTTTAGACTTTCTGCCTGCCCAAAATTGTTAAGTAACTATTAATATTAAGGAATTATCTCATGGATATCTAGTATACTTGCTACTAAGTTCCACAAAACTTCAAATACTTTTTAAAGATTTGATGCCACTAATTCTAGCAAACTCTGGCTAAAATCGATTCAGTATTGTGAGGAAATAGTATTGCAATATACTGCATTGACTTTTCTCCCAGCTTCTATTACATAAATGCACAAAACACAGAGAAGAGAAAGAACATAGATTTTGGTAAGCTAGCTAGCCAAACAAACATTACAATAATTATTCAAATAAAAATCAATATTTATGCCCCCTGACCTGATATATTCCAATATCTGACAGACTGTCACAATAACAGAAGAGGATGACACAGTGTTAACTAATGATGTTCGGTTCTTGAACGAATCGTTCTTTTGAGCCGGTTCTCAGGAAGTAACCGGTTGAGCCGGTTCACAAATCGAACTGAATCGAACTTTAGTTCCGGGTTGATGACGCAGGACGCACAGCCGAGGTAGCACGTCCAACTCAAAAAGAACCGAATGAGCCGGTTCAACCAACTGTCGAAGTTTGCAGAGGATTACCAAGGACTCAACAAGAACCGAATGAGCCGTGGCGAAGTTTGCCGAGGATTACCAAAGATTCTGATGAGTTGAGTTGATGATACTGTGCAAGCCCGAGGCGCATACTGGAAATATGCTTATTATGACTGTTATTAATTTACATTTTATTAAAACCTGCAAAAACCTTTCTGTCGAGTGATGTAAATAAATTTTACAATAGTTTATTGTGCATGCATATTATATTTAAAGTTGCTTAAGTGAAATCAAGGAGTTGATAAGACTGGTTTATTCATTCTTTTTAGTGTAGACATGTAGACGCGAATGAAACTGACCACAAATTCCATTAACTTAAGTGAATTATATGGCAATAATCAGCAATATGCTTTCACACAAATAACTTTATTTTTGAATGTTTCAATACGTGCTGACACAAATGACTATTTGAATTTTTCATTGATACAATATGGCACTGAGTTGTTAGAAAAGAAATGCGTATAGAAGTTATTGCTTGATGACGTCAGGAACCGATGAATCGGCTTTTTGA
This sequence comes from Sinocyclocheilus grahami, assembly GCF_001515645.1. NCBI lineage: Eukaryota > Metazoa > Chordata > Actinopteri > Cypriniformes > Cyprinidae > Sinocyclocheilus > Sinocyclocheilus grahami. The sequence continues at coordinate 474,004 of NW_015505981.1, read as the reverse complement.
ACCGGTTCAATGAGTCGATCTGTCCGAAAAGAACCGGTTCGTGGAAATGAATCGGACTTTGCATCACTAGTGGTAACATCAACAAATACATCTTTATTGATAGGCAGTTCAGAAAAGCAGCGATGCAAGCAGGAAAGTATGAAGTTCAATGAAAGTCTTGAGCTGAAATAGTAACAGTTCTTTTGTTTTTGCAGATACTGGTTAGCGTAGCAGACAAGCAGGGTGACGACTGGAACCGTAGCTGAAAGTAGGAAAGTGTCCAGGGTGAGTAGTCGGGTAAGTCCTTCTTGTCCTAGGCCTAGATAAGACCAGACAAAGAGTGTGTGTTTGGTATTGGCTTTTGTAGAGAGGTGCCGATTAGAGTAATCATAGACAGGTGTGGCGATCGTGGAGTGTGTGAGCCAGGAGGGATTCTGGGAAATGTAGTGTGCTGAGGTGACAGGCATGGTGAATATAGATTGTGATCGTGACAGTACTCCTAGCCCTCCAGAAGGCGCGACCTCGTGCAAAACAGAATCCAGTAGGGAGGGTGGGAAGGCATCCTGGAGCTGTGGCAAGTCACAGGCAGATGAACTGGGAGATACAGTTAGGAAATTTCCAGGGTGACCCCGGCAAACCAGGACGGAGCTGACAGAGCAGTAAGCCAGGGCGGAGCTGATGGGATCATGGATCCCCTGGGCAGTGCAGACAAACACCAGGGTGGAGCAGACAAACACCAGGATGGAGCTGGATAACACCACGGTGGTGTAGGTGGACCTGGCTGAACAAGTGATCCCCACAGTAGAGCTGAAACATCCAAGGCGGTGCCGAAGACCACCACATCCGAACAGGTGACTCAAACCTCAGGCAGAATGGTTGACTCACAATCATCAGGAGTACTTTCTGGCTTGAAATCACCTGGATGGGTGACAGGTTTGAGGACGCCTGGAGTGCTGGCCGGCCTGCCGACGTCTGGAGGGCCGGCTGGGTGATGGTCTTCTGGAGTGCCGAGACAGATTCATAGGCTGTTTCAACAGACTTAATGAGACGGATAGACAAATAGAGTTCTAGAATGGCCTCCATAGCCGTCACAGGGCTGGCAAGGGATTCAGGAACGGCCTCCTTGGCCAAATCAGGACAGACTAGGAACTCAGAGACAGCCTCCATAGACGTGACAGGATAAGCAAGGGATTCGGGGACAGCCTCCTTGGCCGTAACAGGGCAAGCAGAGAGTTCAGGGACAGACTCCTTGGCCATAACAGGGCAGAGTGAGGGTTCACAGGTGACCAATGTGGTCAAAATAGGACAGGCTGGATGCTCAAGGATGACTTCAGTGATCAAGACAGGGCAGGCAGGGAACTCACAGGTTGGCACCAATACAATACTGAGCTCTGAGACTTGAGTGGACTCTGGTCCAGGTTCATGGACTGGAGCGAACTCTGGAACAGATTCATGGACAGGAGCAAGCTCGGGAGTGTACTCATGGACTGGAATGGGCTCAGGAGCGGACTCATGGACTGGAGTGGGCTCAGGAGAGGACTCATGGACTGGAGAGAAGTGTGTGGCCCAAACACACATTATCGCCATCAATGTAACCGGGAGAGCAATCAGTGGTAACAGGGTCTCTGAATTCACCAGACAAGGAGCTATCTGGCTGGGTTCTGGCATGAAGGTCATAACATCAGGAGATTCAGGTACTTCCCTCAAGTTAACAGGAAACTCTGAATCGGTGGCCCTGTTGGCTGAAGATTCTGATGATAGAACAGGTACTGTGCTGAGTGCTGGGACAGAAGCAGGCACTGGGTGGATCTCTGGGACGAGAGTGGGCACTGGGATCTGGTCAGGGGCTGGAGCCTGCACTGGGCTGTTCAGAGTGGACTCTTGGTCTGGGGTAAATCTGGAGTTAACTCACAGGTACGAGCGGACTCTGATGCTGATTCAGGGGTTATAGTGGGCTCCAATGTAGATTCAGGGGTTAGAATGGACTCCGATGCATATTCTAGGGCCGGAACGGGCTTTGTGAACAGAATTGTGAGACTGGAGCGGACTCATTACTTAATTCAGGGGTTGGAGTGGACTCATGACTGAACTCTGGAACTGGACTGAACTCAGGGACTGGATTTAACTCAGGGACTGGAGCCTTCTCTGTACTGTGCTCAGTGGCTGGAGCCATCACTAGACTATGGTCAGGAGCTGGAGCCAACACTGGGATGTGGTCGGGGGCTGAAACAGACACTGGGCTGTGGTCAGGAGCTGAAGCGGGTTTGTGACTGGACTCAGGCTGGAGTGGATTCAATGGCTAAAGCAGACTCTGGAGCAGGTTTCACTGGGAAAGACTCGGAAATCACAGGAAGAATGAGTGGCCTTTCGGGACTAGCTTGGTTGAGTGATAGGGCATTGAGAATATATTGCTCTAAAGTGCCCCTATTCACACCCCATGGCATCTTAGAATATCAGTACAGCATCCTCTGAATATACTGTTTACGCTTGTTCCAAAAATTCCCCAGCGTATTCCTCAATGGGACGGCCATCCTGAGTTAAGGAGAACAACAAATCTATTGGGCGGAGAAGTAGGTTCATGGTTGTTGTGTTCGTTTTGGGTCTGGTCTTCTGTCACAATAACAGGTGACAGGCAGGCAGTTCAGAAAATCAGCGATAACAGCAGGTAAGTATAAATCAGTGATCCCCAAATCTTGCTTGCGAGATCTACTTTCCTGCAGAGTTTAGCTCCAACCCTATAATCAAACAAACCTACCTGTGATTTTCTAATGATCCTGAAGACATTGATTAGCAAACTCAGGTGTGTTTGATTAGGGTAGAACTAAACTCTGCAGGAAAGTGGATCTCGCAAGCCAAATTTGAGGATCACTGGTATAAATGGTAATAGTTTAAAGTATGAAGTTCAATGAAAGTCTTGAGCTGAAATATTAACAGTTATTTTGTTATTGCATATACTGGTTAGCGTGGCAGACAAGCAGGGGGACGACTGGAACCGTATAGGCTGAAAGTAGGAAAGTGTCCAGGGTGAGTAGTCGGGTAAGTCCTTCTTGTCCTAGGCATAGACAAGACCAGACAATAGCCGGGTTTCCATCCAAAGTTGTAAATTTAATTTGTAATATCGCATAAAACATTTGCACACAAGCATCGTTTTCATCCAACAAGTCAAAGAGAACTAAATCGTCACTTCCTGATAAACTGGCACTATAAATCACTAAGAAAAGTAGGAGAATATAATCATTTTCATATATAATATATTGCTCGCACCTCAGAGCAAGCAGACGAAACAATGAATGCGGTCATTGCTTTCGGAGGTGGATGCTGCTGTTTGGGAACGCAGTCGTGCAAGACATTTCTGGGAGGCAATTATACAGAAATACTTTGACAGACTTTGCTCGTGCATTTCCGAATGACCATAAACATTTCAGATGCTGTGGAATGAGATCGGTCCACTGGTTAGTCAGGTTTTGCCATCCCATATCGCAGTCACATTACTTTTTTGATGCGCTTGGAGGAATTTATTCGCAAAATGCATTTCCATCTACCATTATTCGCATCAACCCTTTTTCGCACAAGTCGAAAACCACCTCAAGCGAGCGTAAAAACTTTTTTGTGAATTAAGGGATTTTTATTCGAAATTTGGCGTTTCTCACGCAATACTTCAAAATGTGCATTAAAATAGGGTGATGGAAACATAGCTAATGAGTGTTTGTTTGGTGTTGGCTTTTGTATAGAGGTGCTGATGAGGATAATCAGACGCAGGTGTGGTGATCGTGGAGTGTGAATAGGTGTGAGCCAGGAGGGATTCTGGGAAATGTAGTGTGCTGAGGTGACAGGCATGGTGAATGTAGATTGTGATCATGACAGACAAAAAGTTTACAGCATTTTTACAGATAGGAATGTGCTTAATCTGGTCAGTCGATTAGATTTTGACTTGGTACATTTTTATGGATTTAACTGTATAATTTTATATTAACATTTATATACATATATAACATTGTATAAAATTATATATATATATATATATATATATATATATATACACGCACAACAAATTAAATGTAATTATAATATGTATATGTAATTTGACTGAATTAAAATAAGCACATTCAAGCAAGTGTAACTGACGTAAGCTAAAGGTAAGGGAAGGGAAAGGTAACGATGATTGTAGAGGGAATGCTGAGGTTACAAATGATGAAGAGGGAAAATAAAAAGATGACGAAGTAGATATAAGACACAGAGTAAATGCAGATCAAGAGAATCAAATTTTCCTTGATCTTGAGCAAAGATGGTTCCCTTTATAATGACTGGAGCTGTCAATCACTTTCACGGTCACAGAAACTCCTATTATAATCAATGAAACGGTCTACACTCCTCAATTAATCTCTTATTTACTTTGAGTTTTCACTGTGTTAGTTATGATGAAAGCATTCGTGAGTGCAGAAATCGAGTTGCAATGGCGAGATCATTGCATTTGTAACTGAGTGGCTTCAATGCTCAGCACTGCAAACCGTTACACAAAGGGAGTGGATTTAAATTTTCACAATTAGTTCATCTTGGCAGCTGTAAAAGAGAAAACATAGCAAAAGTTTCCATATGTAAATTTCATATCTAAAGATGTTCGCCAATCATAGCAGTGGGCATCTATATTGAAGTTTTTAAAGGAGACAAGCCTTTAAACCAAACGTTTAAATCCAAGGCCTAATATTAGAGTAGATTATGATGTTTATGTTGTAAAAAAACTTACTAACATTATAAGTGCACCTCAAAAAACATTATAAAATAAAACAAAATGCAGTTCATAACCCTATTTCATCAAAACACACACAAAAAAAAGACTGAAAAACAGGCGCTCATTAACCTTTATGATTACTCGCTCTCCTTTTGTTATCAATTCGTCAACAAGAGAAGTGAGTGGGTGAGAAATAGTGTGAAGTAATAAAACAAAGAAGAATGAATGAAAGTAGTTGTTAGAGACAAAGAAGCACATTTAAAAAAAAAAAAAAAAAAAAAAGTAAAAAATGTCTAGGTGGTTTAACATAAATTGTTAAAAAGAAAAAAGTCTGAGTAGAAGACTGAAATCTTTTATTATTATTTTAAAACAAGCAGTGCAGCAATATTTGGCCAGGGAAAAGAAGTGGCCAAATCAAAGTCAGTGTAGTCAACCCTACATTCAGGAAGCCATTTTATTGTCATGTAACCAATTCTTATAGTATATATAAAAAAATAATGTTGACCTTATGAAAGGTACATTTTGTTCATGTCAAATGAGGTAACTAAAAACTATAAAAGAATGAATATTTATGACTCAAAAAATATTGGTACAGTAGTTGTATATAAAGACAAAATTTACTGTTTTTTAAATATTTTTTATTTATTTTTGTAAAAAGTTGTGAACGTGTGATTCACACACATTTTAATTATTTTAGTGCCAATATTTCATGTTTTTTTTAGTTATTTTATTATAATGTTTGTACAAAACCATAGAAACATAACCAAAAATAATATATAATTTAAATGTAAAATATTAAAATAATTTCTTTATCATCTTGGACACCTTTATTTACTCTTGACTGTCATAATTCATTAGCATAAACTATCATCTAAAATCTTTATTTTTAGGAGAAAAAGTTACTTGTGAACTACTGGTTCACTGTCTGTTTTATTCTGTCTTTACAGCTTTTAAAACCCTGTGGCATAATTATTAATGTTGATCATGAATAAAACGAGAGCCAAAAAAGTAAAATAAAAACAACAACAAAAAAAGTAATAAAGTCTTAAACAGTCTGGTGACACACCTCTGACTGCTCAAACATTCACTACAATAAATGTTTCTTGAGCAGCAAATCAGAATATTAGAATGATTTCTGAAGGATCATGTGACACTGAAGGCTGGAGTAATGATGCTGAAAATTAAATATATGTTTTATATATTATATTTTATAATTATTCATTTTAAAATATATTCAAATAGAAAACACTTATTTTAAATGGTAAAAAATATTTAATATTTTTTCACTTTTTTCACAAAAAATATCACTGCCTTTGCTGTATTTTTGGTCAAATAAATGCAGGCTTGGTGAGCAGAAGAGAATTCTTTAAAAAACATTAAAAATCTTACTGTTCAAAAACGTTTGACTGGTAGTGTACATATACACGTTCAGTGGGGTGGTACAGTACTTTTTCAAAAGGTACACTTTGTCCCTTATTTACCCCTAAAGGTGTATATTAGTACATATACCTTAATAGTTCAAATTAGCACCTTTTAAAAGGGTACCACTACCGCCACAGTAACAGCCTTTGTACCTTTTTTTCTGAGAGTGTACTTAAGGAATAGCATACAGTCTGAGGGCCATTATTGCAAAATAAACCCTGACAGTGTGATCAGTATCTTGTATCACCCTGAAGGGTGTACGTAACACGGCTACGTCCAAAAAAATAAATGAATACATATACATGACAGACATAAATATTTAAGTTGAAATCAGCTTGTAGTTTAGCTGAAAGCTACATAGCACACATACAGACACTGACGAAACAGATCAAAGACACAGACCTTTCTCCTCAATGTATGAAATGTCCCTCTGTTTCATCTCATCTTCCCTGAATGTGACTGAATCACTTCTCAGACTCCGACTCAATACAAAAGTCCTTGATGGTTCCAAGCCTCTTATGATCAGGTTAAACAGAGGAAATACAACATATCCGACATAAAAACAATGTGATTTCCACCTGAAATTAACAGCATTCGTCCGTTCCTGCACTTTCAAAACACATTCACACATGCGCACACACACACATGCACATCTGCCCTCATCTGTCCTCATACATGAGGCTGGATGGGTTTGAAGTGCACATAAAGATGCAAAGCAAGGTGATACAAAGAGAAAAAGGCAATTCGAGGAAGAGAGAGCGAAAAAAGCAGATGGAAATATGTGGAAAAGTTTGTAGTGAAGTGACATTTCAGTAGCTGAATGTCATCATCATATGGGTCAAGGGCACTAAACAGGCAAAGAGAGACCATGAAGCACTTCTGCTGATTAATGAATGTAAACTTTGAAACTACAATTCTAAAGTACATTAAAATAGCGAGGTCAAATGCTTATCGGTACCATATCAGAGCGACTGGTTTTACAGCAGTAACAGTTGCGTTTGTATAGGAATCACAGTAATGACCCACAGTCAGAGTGCACCGGTTGAATTGGTCCAACAGCAAACAAGGTTTACTGCATCAAATCTTTGAAAGACATTCATAGTTTTGTTTGAGACACTTTGTAGTCGCAGGTATCTGCTACGTCATGCATAGAGTCCTATGAAATCCATTAGATTTTTTCCCAGATTTCCCTTTTTATTTTTTTCCCCTAAATTCTGTCTGTTTTAATTTTTCTAAATTCAGTTTTTAATGGTTTAATTGCATTTTAATAATCAAAAAGGATGTGTAATCAATTGAGTTCATGAAAATTTAACCATTTGTTAAAATTGACAATAATAGGGCTCTTTGTAATGTTTATTTTTCAAAAATTCAGCATTGTTTTTTAAATTGTTCTGAATTTCTAATGGCTGAATTAAATTTTATAATAATGAAGAATGTCAAATAAATTTTTTTTAAATGCATTAATTTATTACAATTTTAACAACATGGCATTATGAAATGTTTTATTTTTATTTTTATTTCACAGAAATTCTGTGTTCATATTTTATGATTTAATACTTGATTTAAAATTTTACTATTAAAATTATTAAAATTACTATTAAAACTGTGATAATAAAATCAAGTTTTATGTGTTCATTTGATTAAGTTGTTCATTAATCATTTTAAAAAGTAATCAAATGAAATCTGAACAATTGCTTTTATTTTTTTGGCAACCGAGAATTACTGTTTAAATTAAAACATGGATGAAAAATTGTGTAATATTCCTTACAAAATTTGTTTCAATAAACTATTATTATTGTTGTTGTTATTACTACTAAAGTACATTCTACTCTACAATAGTAATATATTTCTGTTATAATTTCTGCATAACAGAGATTTACATTTTAAATCAGAACAAATCTGTGAAAGATGTGTGATATTCCCTAAAAATGTTTTAATAAACTGTATTAATATTGGTATACTTTGAGAAGTACATTCTACTGTATAATAGTAATATATTTTTGTCAAAATGTCTTTAAGTTCAGCCTACCTTTTATTTTGGCAGGTTATAGTGAAGACTAGAGCTGGGTATCGATCAAAAATGTTCAAGTACTTTCGGTACCCAAATTATACTTTTCTCGTTACCAATTTTATTAAATCCATTTCAACAAGATTACATTACACACTAGCTCAAAAAACTTACATTACCTCATAAAACTATTGTTTCCAGTTTGTTGAGGCTTTTACAGACTCATCTCATGAGCCACTGGCACAAATGAACAAAATGTAACCAACGCAATAAATCATTGCAAATAGTTTTAATAAAGTTCAAATAGTTTTCAGTGCAAAATGAACAGTTATAAGTCAGTATGTGAGGCTCACTTAGCAGTTCTTATTAAAAAAAAAAAAAAAAATAGCATGTCTGTTTTTTCGGGAGACAGACAAGCCCTCTCTTCACTGATGATGTCCTGAGGACCGTATATGATTTATATGTGATTTTCATGAGATTCTGCCTATTTTTATTGCAATACAGGGTGTGTACAGTACATGAGAAATGCTAAGCAGGTGTAGCGATTAGCTTGATATAAAAGGCTACAAATATGTTATTATGCAATGTCTGCAACATTTAATGACCAAAACCCACATTAGACCGCAATCAGAAGTTATTACAAACACTCGATGGTGGTTTAAATTGAGTTTTGAGTAAAAGCATAGTATAAATTGTCTTATGTAGCATGATGCTACAGTGTGAGTGAATGGTCACGTAGCATGCGTTTTCCTTGATGCCTCGCCAGAGCCAATCACTGATTTAGGCACATAAAGCATGCTGCATGCTTATTAGCTCACTGACTTTGATGAGTTTAACCCCTTAGGTATCAATATTTGGTAGCGAACGACAAGACATTTTTAGATACTCGATAGTATCAAGGCAATTCGGTCAGTGCCTAAAAAGAATTGAACTCGATACCCAGCCCTAGTTAAGACTAATTAAGTACATTTTTGTGTCTATTTGACAATAGTTTATTTAAATGAAAAGTGAACAGCTGGTGAAGTGACTCTCACTGACTCTCTGACAGACTCTTGAAACATCACGAGCATCACGCATGCAGTAGTATGTGCAGTAGACCAAACTGTGCCGCTCATTCACACAGAACATTTACGCAGATTTCATATTTCAATAGCAGGCCTTTTGCGGTTTGTTCACAGACACTCATCCTTATCGCCATTTGATGAAGTGTACAGCACTACTTTTGATTCATTCATCCTAAATTTGCCAAATTCCATGACATTCTGATTTATACAGTCAAATCGGCATTTATGACAGGATTCCACGATTCCTGCATTGTGAAACTCATAGGGCCCTACGTGCATGTTCTGCTATTTAACAGAGAAACATTGCACACGCTTTCACTATTACTCCATTCTAGCGGCAAAAGGCTTCAGACAGCAATGTAACATTTGAAACGGGTGTTTGATCTCTGGAACCTGTGGTTAATGAAGTCACTTCCGACTAAATCCACTCCAGTGGGAGTAACGTATTCGAGAAGCCGTGTGATGAAGCTACTGAGCTTTTGGCTAATTGCACAGGGAGCTTTGAGACGCAGCACAGTAAATATGACGGCAGAAAAGGATTGTTCTGTTCTTTCTGTCTCTTTTCACTTGACTCATGTCTCAGTCTCAAGTAGACAGACTTTTCAGGATCGCTATAAAGTCTGGCTCACTTTGCTGCTTATTTTTCCCAAGAACTAAACAAGAACTTCCCATCTAGATGGGAAGAAACCGTCTAATTAACCTCAGTTGGTTTGCTTCTACATGCTGTTTAAGGGCAGTTAAAGGATCAAAGACATGACAACATCTATTAAAGTGACAGTTCACCCAAAAACGAAACTTCTGCTATTTACTCATTTATTCACCTTCAGCTTGTTCCAAACCTGTTTTTTCTTTCTTCTGTTGAACACAAAAGAAAATATTCTGAAGAATGTTGGTAAGCAAACAGTTGATGGTACCCAATGACTTCCATAGTATGGGGAAAAAAATACTACGGAAGTCGATGGCTACCGTCAACTGTTTGCTTACCAGCATTCTTCAAAATATCTTCCTTTGTGTTCCCAACAGAAGAAAGAAACTCATAGAGGTTTGGAACATGATGTCACGTAATGCAACCAGCGTGCAGAAAAGTCATGTCGGAATTACCATAAAATGTAAAAAGCCTCAACTACCCAGAAGTCCTCACAGAATTTCTAATTATAATTTGTAAACTTGGAATTTTCCGAAAGCTCCGAATTGTACCACCTGATCACTGCAATGTTACATGCAAACACTCAAAATAGCAGCGGCTTTAGCAGTAAGATGTAGTTATCTCATAATATTTCTGTAAAATAATTATAATAATTGACTATTATATTCATGTATTAATAATGCAAGGTCTGAAAATAAACTAAACACATAATACAGTTCAATGTTGCTAACACGAAGTTAGATAATTAATGTCTAATGTCCTGCTAAATAAACTTGAAATTATTCAATTTTAAGTTGTAATTATCAAAGTTATTTGCATAACGACTGACTTTTTTTGTATTGTGGTTTTGTTTGATTACTCAAATTACACAGATTCATTTCAATATTAATAATGTTATAAAAAAATATATACATAATTACATGGATTCATTTCAACGGTAATAGTGTTGCCATTGAAACACACAATTTTGAGTCCAAGGAGACTATTTGCAAAACATGCTTTTGAATATATTTTTGAAAATAACGATTAAGGTGTGTACACTGACATCCCTTTCACATGTAAGGAAAATATGTTATTATTGACTTGACAGTTAAACCACATGACATTTTTACAGTTTTTAAATGTAAACTTTAGTTAAAAACAACAAAAGTTTTACAAATCGATATAAAATGAGCATGAAAACAGAGATATTTCTATTTTTCTAAGATATTTTTAATCTTTTCCTTATTTTTAACTCTTATTTGTCATTGATCCTATCTAAAATGGTTCAAGCTGCAATAATATAAATATATATATATATATACTGTATATATTGTTTGCTAATAATTTTTTCAGCAAACTTTTTATGGCTGCCTGGATTTTATATTTGGATTAAATCGGATCATTAGCATTATCAGATCATTCGTCATCATCTGGACATGTGTTGATCTTTACTTGATAAATACTGCTTATTTCATATATAAAACAATACATAAATACTGCTCATTTCACACATAAAACAAACCAGAACATGCAGTTCTGTTCACGTTTGCCTGCTACTTCGTGTCTGAAACCAACCTCTGAATGTCCTTCAAAGATTTGAAGCCACTACCCTGGCAAATCCAGTTAATGATTTCTCTCACCAGTTTAAACAGGGTTTTGTTTTAATAAAAACCTGTGTGCCCACATTGCTGTCAGCCAATCTGACAGGAGATTGTGATTCTTTTAAGTGTTGCGTGTAATATGCATTAGACAGTCAGCAAATGGCCTGTGGATGTCTGAGTCTGAGACTGCATATCTCACGTGGTGCCTGTTGCAGATTTGTCACTTATATTAGAAGCATATGGAAACTCATATATTGGCAGAACGTCCCAGTATCCCAGAGAGAAATGAGTTCCAGCACTGAGGCCTGATGGATAATCGAGCCTTTAGGCTGTTCGTTCTCTTATATGCTTCTGTATTACCAGCCCGGGGCCATGGCATTCGATACTAGCGTCCAAAGAGGAAGCTGATAAATAATTTCTCATTCCTCTACAAATCATTATTCAAATATAACGTACAAAGACAATGTATGCAAACAAGTATGCAGTCATGTTTGGGTCATATCTTAGTGCAGGAACGTGCAGATCCTCATGGGCAGGGGCTCAAATGTAAAATAGAAATGTGACCCTGGAGCACAAAAGCAGTGTTAAGTCGCTGTATGTTTGTAGCAATAGCCAAAAAATACATTGTATGGGTCAAAATGATCACTTTTTTTTTTTAATGCCAAAAATCATTAGGATATTATATAAAGATCATGCTCCATGAAGATATTTAGTAAATTTCCTACTGTAAATATATCAAAACTTAATTTTTGATTAGAAATATGCATTGCTGAGAGCTTCATTTGGATAACTTTAAAGGCGATTTTCTCAATATTTAGATTTTTTTTGCACCCTCAGATTCCAGATTTTCAAATACACTCTTAAATATAAAGGTGCTTCACGATGCCATAGAAGAACCTTTTTGTCTAAATGGTTCCATAAAGAAGCTTTAACATCTGAAGAACCTTACTGTTTCACAAAAGCTTCTTTCTGGCGAAAGAAGGTTCTTCAGATTATAAAAAGGTAAGAAAGAGATGGTTCTTTAAAGAACCTTTGGCTGAATGGTTCTTTGTGGAACCAAAAATGGTTCTTCTATGGCATCGCTTGAAGAACCTTTTGAAGCACCTTTATTTTTAAGAGTGTAGTTGTATCTCGGCCAAATATTGTCCTATCCTAACAAACCATACATCAATGGAAAGATTATTTATTCAGCTTTCAGATGATGTAAATCTCAATTTCAAAAAATTGACCCTTATGACTGGTTTTGTGGTCCAGGGTCACAAATATATATAGGTCAAAAGTTTAGATACATTACTATTTTATGTTTTTGCCAAAAAAAATTATCAAGCCTGCATTTATTTGATCGAAAGGTTTCAATAATTTCAGTATCATTCCTCCAGTCTTCAGTGTCACATGATCCTTCAGAAATCATTCTAATATGCTGATTTATTATCAGTGTTGGAAACAGTTGTGCTGTAATAAATCAGCATATTAGACTGATTTCTGAAGGATCATGTAATGTTGAAAATTCAGCTTTCCATCACAGAAATATATGATATCTGATATTAAAATAAAAAAAAACATTATTTTAAATTGTAATAATTTCACAATATTAATCAAAAAAAAATTTTTTTTGATCAAATAAATGCAGCATAAGATGAGCATAAGAGACATTCATAATGATGCATAATTATCAAAAATGGTAATATAATAAAGTTTTGAGTGCTGCACGGTTTTGTGCAGTGCTTTGTAGTCAGTTGAAAAAATTGCTTGGTTTATTTTTTCCTTCTGTCGACCCATAGGCATAGACATCAGCAAAACACACGCAACCCATAGCAACACGTCATGGCAATGCCTCAGACTGACAGATATGTAAAAATACACATTGTCATGTTAATTATAATTCAAATGCATTTTGTTTTATTGACCACAGTATTATCATTGCTATTTGTCTGAGAGGGGCACTTTTGAGGGGCTCGAGCACCCAAAGCCTCCCCCTCCCTCTGTCTTAGTGGATAAACATGAAAGTTGAGACTGACCACTGCTGTTTCGGCTCTTCCTGTTGTTTTTGCCCCCCGTCAGCAGCATCTTCAAGCTGTTTTTAAACATGCTGGCAGCAGGCAGAGAAGGCTACTCAGACACCTGTAGAGGAGGAGAGAAAGGATGCGTTTAGCAATGCAAACACTAGGAACTGATTTTTAAATCAAATAGTCAATACTTTATGAGTCAATGGATGTGACATGTGATGCTGATACAGTATTAAGCCTGACATATGAAATAATAAAAGAATGTGCATGTGTGTTTTGTTGCGTATCATATTTGATGTATAAGGCTTTTAAGGCTCATATGATATACTGAGAATATGGAGCTCATACTTGAGGCGGAAAAAAATAACACCTGTGTTTTATTTCTATGGCCCAAGCTTGTAATATAAATCAATGAGAACAGACTATGTACATAAAATGCATATAAATCAGTTGATTTCATAAGATTGACCAATGTAAAAAAGTAAATCATATAAATCAGTTGTCACTCTATATCTCCCTATATATCAACTACAAGCCTTCAGTTGTCGAGGCTTTCGAATTTTGACTTTATAGGGTTAAAAGTCATTGGATGTTTATATTCTAACAAAGGCACAATTCAAATCGTTGTTGACAAATTGCACTAAACGTGCATTGAAAAAAGACACCGCTTAACTTCATGCATCCACACACAACCAGAGGCACGACAAAGGCTTTAGAGAGGATGTGAATTACCAAAAGCCATTATGTGTCATGCACTAAACTGGCTTAATGATTTCCCCTATATAATCAAATTCAGAAACAGGCAAAAGAGTGTGTAGAAAACAATAACCCCCCCCCAGCTTATTTAGATTGAAAAATTGGAGGTGTAATGCTTGTGATAGCATGCGAGTACAGTAGAGAGAAAGTCGAGCTTTTATATTATCCAATAACATTAGCAGGGACACGTCTAGAGTGCTTCCTGTTTGGGTGGGTGAATATAGAGAACATTAGCATATAAACTAAGCGACTGCCTCTTCCTGTTCTCTTTAGCACAGTCTCAGTCTCTCACTCTCTCCGTCTGAGACAACTAATGAAAGCAATCAGTTTGACTGGTTAGCATGGTTTGCCCCTGCTGGTAGGTGTCGTGACTACACCACTGCAAACAAAAGATGTCCCCTCAAAAGTAGCCATTCTGACAAAATGAAAATATTAAATACAATTATTTTTATTTTAAATTCAAAATGTTAAATATATTTGTTAAATACAGTTTTTTTTAATTTTTTTTATTGTGCTCTCATATTTATTTTGTGTTTTTGTAATGCCATCGTTTTGTTATCATTTTTGTAAAAAAAATTTGGCTGTTTGGTATTGGAAATGGTAACTATTTACAATTTTTCATAGTGTGATATTTGGTAAATTGTATACAAACCAGTTAATGTCAGTAAACACTATAATAATTATTAATTATAATAAAAGTACATGGAACCCACAACAATTTTTTTTTTAAATGAGGTCTTCAAAAATGAGATCGGTCTTCAGCAGATCACCATTGTCAAGTATAGTAATTATTCACATGGCATTTACAAATCTCAATCAATCAATTTGTAACTGTAATCCAGAGCCTATGAGCCAAGATGGCAGACTTCAAAGAGAGACAAACTCTTAAAAAAAAAAAAAAATAATAGAGAACAGAGAAAGAGGCTCTTATTTTTTTATTTTATTTAAAATTTAAAAAGGATGTTCTCTCTTAAGAACATCACACTTTTCACTGAACCAAACACTTTTGGCGACACTTGTCGAAAGGTGAAGAGACAAGCACAATACTACAGCTCAGTACTTTTTTCTAAATACATTTTTTATTCCTCTACTTCTTAATTGCTCATCAGTGCAAAATAATGCTGTGCCGTCAATACTCTCTGTGCTAGTTTAACTACTCTTTTAAAACAAGGGAAGTCCTGACTCCTGATACCGGATACTATAGGCTGGAAAAAGAAAAAAACACTCTGAATAGTCTGAGCCTGACCCATTTGTTTAGAGTAGCTTGTATTTTGTGTCTAAGGCAGCATCCTAACAAACACAGGCTCATTGAAAAAAATGTGCGTGTGGTGTCATTTCTGCAAAATTATATTATGATGCTTCTTGCACATTTTACAACACTTTCAAAAGTGAAATTACCAGTGAGTGGCGCTTCAGTCCAAAAGAGATGAATGTGAATCTGGTTTTATTACGTTGGTTTTTGAAGATATCGCAGCAGTTCAAAAACAAAATGTCAAAATGCAAAAAAGTTCAATACGCTATTGTGTTAAAAAATACTAAACTAAACTCTAAACCTAACCAATAGTGTTAACAAAAGCAAACATGACATAAAAACTGAATTTTACTGAAGCAACCATGTTATTTATCCTGCTTCTACAAGTCTTTGAGCTCTTTTATCATGACTTGTCCCGGAGCACAAATGCAATACCATACCGGGTGCGTTACCAAGCAAGTTTACTATGTAAGAAAAGCAAAACATATAGAGCTGGCTATGTGATGCAAACTTCAAAATGTATTTGTTTACCAAGTGTGCTCTATGGTAGAAGTATGTTGCTCATAACAAAGTATTGTGCAAGGAATCGTGCAAAAATTAAGTCTTAATCAACAATCTGTCCCGTAATCAGAATAAAATTTGATTGTGTTTTACTGTCACCAGGGTTTATTTCAGCTGGAAGCTGCAGTGAATTGTATAGGTACTGTATGTTTTCAGTTTGTGTTTTTTCTTTCCCTCTCATTCTACAGATCCTCTCACTTCCTGTATAGCACTACATATGATATGCTACAGTTACTGTGGATGGCTCATTTTGTGACGTGGTGGTTGTATGTTGCCGCTCACTGATTGAGGTCCTGCTGTTTGTCATTGTCATGTCTCTATGGTGAGGAAGCTTCAAGTCATCGCTGGTTGTATGTCACCCCTGCTGCATTCATCACTCCAGCAGGGACTGTTTGTTTGGATGTTTATTATTCCAGTTCTGAAAAAAATAGTTTGGACCAGTGTTATTTTTGTTCACATAGATAATATTATAGTTTTTATTCATATTTTGAATTTGTTTTTATTTTATATTTCTTAATTTTAAAGTTTTAGTCAGCAGCATCCTAACAAACACAGGCTCATTGAAAAAAATGTGCGTGTGGTGTCATTTCTGCAAAATTATATTATGATGCTTCTTGCACATTTTACAACACTTTCAAAAGTGAAATTACCAGTGAGTGGCGCTTCAGTCCAAAAGAGATGAATGTGAATCTGGTTTTATTACGTTGGTTTTTGAAGATATCGCAGCAGTTCAAAAACAAAATGTCAAAATGCAAAAAAGTTCAATACGCTATTGTGTTAAAAAATAACACCTACACTAAAACTAACTCTAAACCTAACCAATAGTGTTAACAAAAGCAAACATGACATAAAAACTGAATTTTACTGAAGCAACCATGTTATTTTATCCTGCTTCTACAAGTCTTTGAGCTCTTTTATCATGACTTGTCCCGGAGCACAAATGCAATACCATACCGGGTGCGTTACCAAGCAAGTTTACTATGTAAGAAAAGCAAAACATATAGAGCTGGCTATGTGATGCAAACTTCAAAATGTATTTGTTTACCAAGTGTGCTCTATGGTAGAAGTATGTTGCTCATAACAAAGTATTGTGCAAGGAATCGTGCAAAAATTAAGTCTTAATCAACAATCTGTCCCGTAATCAGAATAAAATGTGATTGTGTTTTACTGTCACCAGGGTTTATTTCAGCTGGAAGCTGCAGTGAATTGTATCACTCAAATAATAACGTGTTTTATTGATATGCAAATAGATTCACGGTTCTAATGCTACATTTGAATAATGATTCATTACTAATGGTAACAAATTTTCCCACGCAATCAGAGAAAGAGTCTTGATAAAGTTTCAGTTGAGAACTACAGAAAGAAAACACGATTGTTGGTGGAAGTATGGATTTACTTCAGCGACTCTATCAGTATTCTGCTAGAGCTCTGTCTGCCATAGAAAGAGAGAGACAGACAGTTATGAGGGAGGAGAGAGTTGAGAAAAGAGCAAGAGAAAGATGCAGAAAGCCTGACAGGTATTCTAAAAGAGCAAACGCTCACCTCTGTCTCACACAAGAGAGAGCGCAAGAAAACAGCCGACGAGAAACCAGCGCTTAGTGTCTTTTCTAGCCTCTTCAACATCTATAAATTGTTGTCCTCAATTTCAATAATCTCAAGTCAAATGGGGTGAGCATTATGTAAAGCATATCCCACTGAGCCGAGCTGTGCATTACGGTTATGATGTTCGCGGTTTATACACAAGCTGGCCATTTTTATTTCTAACATGTATCTCTCAGGTAAGTCTATAGGGGTTTTTAGCCCACTTTTATTGTTCACCATTTGAAAAAACAAAGTCTGATTGCTTAGAAAAGTAGAATCACATTTAGTTAATGTTGACAAAATTACAATTAAAATTTACACTTCTGAACAACAAGCCAGAGATTTAAGGTCTGCAGCACAAATAATATGGGCAAGTTTAATACATAAGAATAAAGGTTTATGAATAATAAATCATTTTCTCATATTCTAAGTATGATTAGAATGAAATATTGTGGAATTATGAGAAAGTATGAGTCTAAATATTTAGCATTTTAAAATGCCATTCAAAGTGATCACAGTTACTCAAACTCATTCTCTCATCTGGAGTTCCAGCGGATTTGACTTTAGCCTGTCAGTGTGTGCTTTGCTTTTGGCCGTCTGTCAGGAGCCTGACGAACAGCATCTTGACGCTTGATGAATCAGTGAGTTTAGTGCTGCTGTGTAGCTGCTTGTCATTCTGTGTCTCCGAGCAGCTTCTTTCATCTTTCTTTCATTGCCCAGCATGTTATGTAATATGGAGATGCGGGCGAAAGGGCAGAACTGAAGATGCTGGTACCTAGTCCAGCACGGCAATATCTCAGGAACATCAGCGAGGACGAAAATAGACAGAAGGAGAGAGAGATCAAGACAAAACAAGAGAGAAAATGGAAAAAGCTGCATGGTTCAGGTACTGAAAACTCAACAGCTCACTTGACGCACTGTCAGTCACTAGAGTTGTGTTCTCTGATCCAGCTCTACAGATAAAACCAAAACAACCAGCACTAGGGAGATTAACAAAAGGGTGTTTGTTACTGATTACAAATTACATGAAGAAATTTGTTGTAAGTAATGTAATCTATTAGATTACACATTTTAGGTAATGTATTCGGACTACTTTTTGATTACTTTTGAATAGGATTATTTTGTACCATATTCACATCAGATAATATTTTATAGAAAAAAAAAACTAGAATATATATAGGAAAAATCTATATAACAAAATAGAAAATACAATATATAAAATTATAAAGAAAGAAAATATATTACATTTTTATCATGAGTTGATGAAAAGCTAATAATCTATCTATCTATACTTTTATGTGTATACTATATAAATATATTGTCACGGAAACCCCTGCCTCACCAGCCGAATCAGCCTCCTACACCCGCTCACAATCACCTGATTACTGATCACGGACAGCTGCACCCACTTACCACACCACTCAAATACTCACTCACCTCATTCACTCATCGGCTGGTCTCAAGGTTGCAAGCTTCTCTGTCCTGGTTCCTCGCCTTCCGATCTGCCTGTCCCCCTCGGAATCCTCAGTTCTCGGCCAGAGGTGCCGACCCAGATAAGACTGTGTTTTTGTTTCCATCACTGCCTATGTTGAACTCTTTTCCATTGGAAGCCTCTCTTAAGTTCCTGTTATTAAACTCTCTGACTTACATTACCCTGCCTGTCTGCCTCTTTGTCCCGGTTGTGACAGAAGACCAGCCCCACAAAATGAAACGGATTACAACACGGACTCATGGATCCTCAGAGCACCTCCTCACCGGAACCCTCACCCAGTCGGACTTTCACCCCCTCTCTACCCGCCTGTCCCATGGCCCGGCCAGCCAGCTTCTCTGGTGAGGCAGCCCTCTGCAGCGGGTTCCTGCTGCAATGCTCCCTCTACCTGGAGATGCAACCCCACCTGTTTGTGACCAAACGGGCCAAGGTGTCGTTCATTATCTCATTGCTGTCGGGACGAGCCTTGCAGTGGGCCGAAGCCTTGTGGACGGCACAGAGCCCGCGGATTCACTCACTGGATGGCTTTGTTAAATACTTCCGGGAGGGATTCGGTCAATCGACCACGGAGGTCACGGTGCATGAGGAGCTCTTTCAACTGCGGCAAGCCGAGTTATCCATCCACGGGTATGTGCTGCGCTTCCGCACTCTCGCCACCAGCAGCGGCTGGAACGAGGCCGCCCTGCTCTCGGTGGTCCGCCGAGGCCTCAACCCGGGCTTACGCCAACAGATGGTCATCTACGATGACACCGTGGGCCTCGACAGTTTCCTCCAGAAGGCGGTTCGCATCTCCCAGCACCTA